>NW_028322280.1:637500-910000 GCF_059928025.1 Delphinapterus leucas
ACTTAGGGTACAGGTTAGGGTACGACAAAGTTTTAGGGTGAGCGTACGTGTTAGGGTACGGGTTAGTGTTAGCGTATGGTTTAGAATTGGGGGCCGAGTTATGGTAAGGCTTCGGGTAAGGGTTAGGGATAGTGTTAGGGTTAGGGTTAGGGGACGGGGATGGTTTAGGGTACAGGTTAGGGTACGAAAACGATTTAGGGTGAGCGTACGTGTTAGGGTACGGGTTAGTGTTAGCGTACGGGTTAGGATTATGGGACGGGTTAGGGTAACGCTTCGGGTAAGTTTTAGGGTTAGGGTTAGGGTTAGAGTTAGGGTTAGGGTTAGGGGACGGGGACGGTTTAGGTTACAGGTTAGTGTACGACAACAGTTTAGGGTGAGCGTATGTGTTAGGGTATTTGTTAGGGTTAGCGTACGGGTTAGGATTGGGGACGGGTTAGGGTAAGGCTTCGCGTAAGGGTTAGGGTTAGGGTTAGGGCTAGGGGACGGTGACGGTTTAGGGTACAGGTTAGGGTACGACAACGGTTTAGGGTGAGGGTACGTGTTAGGATACGGGTTAGTGTTAGCGTACGGATTAGGATTAGGGGACGGGTTAGTGTAATGCTTCGGGTAAGTGTTAGGGTTAGGGTTAGGGTTAGGGGACGGGGACGGTTTAGGGTACATGTTAGGGTACGACAAAGATTTAGGGTGAGCGTGCGTGTTAGGGTATGGGTTAGTGTTAGCGTACGGGTTAGGATTAAGGGTCGGGTTAGGGTAAGGCTTGGGGTAAGGTTTAGGTTTAGGGCTAGGTTTAGGGTTAGGGTTAGGGGACGGGGACGGTTTAGGGTACAAGTTAGGGTAGGACAATTGTTTAGGTTGAGTGTACATTTTAGGGCACAGTTTACTGTTAGCGTACGGGTTAGGATTAGAGGACGGGTTATGGTAAGGCTTCGGGTAAGGGTTAGGGTTAAGGTTAGTTGACGGGGATGGTTTAGGGTACAGGTTAGTGTATGAGAATGGTTTAGGGTGAGCGTACGTGTTAGGATACGGGTTAGAGTTAGCGTATGGGTTAGGATTAGGGGACGGGTTAGTGTAAGGCTTCGGGTAAGGATTAGGGTTAGGGTTAGGGGACGGGGACGGTTTAGGGTACAGGTTAGGGTATGACAACGGTTTAGGGTGAGCGTATGTTTTAGGGCATGGGTTAGTTTTAGCGTATCGGTTAGGATTATGAGACGGGTTAGGGTAAGGCTTCGGGTAAGGCTTAGGGTTTGGGTTAGGGTTAGGGTTAGGGAACGGGGACGGGGACGGTTTAGTGTACTGGTTAGGGTACAACCACACTTTAGGGTGAGCGTACGTGTTAGGGCACGGGTTAGTGTTAGCGTACGGGTTAGGATTAGGGGACGGGTTAGGGTAAGGCTTCGGGTAAGGGTTAGGTTTAGGGTTAGGGTTAGGGGACGGGGACGGGGACGGGGACGGTTTAGGGTACAGGTTAGTGTACGACAGCGGTTTAGGGTGAGCGTACGTGTTAGGGTAGGGGTTAGTGTTAGCGTACGGGTTAGGATTAGGGCACGGGTTAGTGTAAGGCTTGGTGTAAGGGTTAGGGTTAGGGTTAAGGTTAGGGGAGTGGGACGGTTTAGGGTACAGGTTAGGGTACGACAACGGGTTAGGGTGAGCGTACGTGTTAGGGCAAGGGTTAGTGTTAGCGTACGGGTTAGGATTAGGGGACAGGTTAGGGTAAGGCTCCGGGTAAGGGTTAGGGTTAGGGTTAGGGTTAGGGTTAGGGTTAGGGGTCGGAGACAGTTTAGGTTACAGGTTAGTGTACGACAACGTTTTAAGGTGAGCGTACGTGTAAGGGTACGGGATAGTGTTAGCGTACGGGTTAGGAATAGGGGACATGTTAGGGTAAGGTTTCGGGTAAGGGCTAGGGTTAGGGGATGGGGACGGGACGGTTTAGGGTACAGGTTAGTGTACGAGAACGGTTTAGGTTGAGCATACGGGTTAGGTTACGGGTTAGTGTTAGCGTACGGGTTAGGATTAGGGGACGGGTTAGGGTAAGGCTTCGGGTAAGGGTTAGTGTTAGGGTTAGGGTTACGGTTATGTTTAGGCGACGGGGACTGTTTAGGGTACAGCTTAAGTTAAGATAACGGTTTAGGGTGAGCGAACATGTTAGGGTACGGGTTAGTGTTAGCGTACGGTTTAGGATTAGAGGACGGGTTAGGGTAAGGCTCCGGGTAAGTGTTAGGGTTAGGGTTACGGGATGGGGACGGTTTAGGGTACAGGTTAGTGTACGAGAACGGTTTAGAGTGAGCCTATGTGTTAGGGTACGGGTTAGTGTTAGCGTACGGGTTAGGATTAGGGGACAGGTTAGTGTAAGGCTTCGGGTAAGGGTTAGGGTTAGGGTTTGGGGATGGGGACAGTTCAGGGTACAGTTTAGGGTATGACAACGGTTTAGGGTGAGCGTACGTGTTAGGGTACGGGTTAGGGTTAGCGTACGGGTTAGGATTAGGGGGCGGGTTAACGGAAGGCTTCGGGTAAGGGTTAGTATTAGGGTTAGTGTTAGGGTTAGGGGACGGGGACGGTTTAGGGTACAGGTTAGGGTACGACAACGCTTTAGGGTGAGCGTATGTGTTAGGGCACGGGTTAGTGTTAGCGTACGGGTTAGGATTAGGGGACAGGTTAGGGTAAGGCTTCGGGTAAGGGTTAGGGTTAGGGTTAGGGGACAGGAACGGGGAAGGTTTAGGGTACAGGATAGGATTTGACAACAGTTTAGGGTGTGTGTACGTGTTAGGGTAATGGTTAGTGTTAGCGTACGGGTTAGGATTAGGGGACAGGTTAGGGTAAGGCTTCGGGTAAGGGTTAGGGTTAGGGTTAGGGGACGGGCACGGGGAAGGTTTAGGGTACAGGATAGGATATGACAACAGTTTAGAGTGTGCGTACGTGTTAGGGTAAAGTTTAGTGTTAGCGTACGGGTTAGGATTAGGGGACGGGTTAGGGTAAGGCTTCGGGTAAGGGTTTGGGTTAGGGTTAGGGTTAGGGTACGGGGACTGTTTAGGGTATAGTTTAGGGCACGACAACGGTTTAGGGTGAGCGTACGTGTTAGGGTATGTGTTAGTGTTAGCGTACGGGTTAGGATTGGGGACTTGTTAGGTTAAGGCTTCGGGTAAGGGTTAGGGTTAGGGTTAGGGGACGGGGACGGGGACGGGGACGGTTTAGGGTAGAGGTTAGTGTACGACAACTCTTTAGGGTGAGCGTACATGTTAGGGTACGGGTTAGAGTCAGCCTATAGGTTAGGAATAGGGGACGGGTTAGGGTAAGGCTACGGGTAAGGGTGAGGTTTAGGGTTAAGTTTAGGGGACGGGACGGGGACGGTTTAGGGTACAGGTTATGGTACGACAACGGTTTAGGGTGAGCGTACGTGTTAGGGTACGGGTTAGTGTTAGCGTACGGGTTAGGATTAGGGGACGGTTTAGGGTAAGGCTTCGGGTAAGTATTAGGGTTAGGGTTAGGCTTAGGGGAAGGGGACGACTTAGGGTACAGGTTAGGGTACGACAAAGTTTTAGGGTGAGCGTACGTGTTAGGGTACGGGTTAGTGTTAGCGTATGGTTTAGAATTGGGGGCCGAGTTATGGTAAGGCTTCGGGTAAGGGTTAGGGATAGTGTTAGGGTTAGGGTTAGGGGACGGGGATGGTTTAGGGTACAGGTTAGGGTACGAAAACGATTTAGGGTGAGCGTACGTGTTAGGGTACGGGTTAGTGTTAGCGTACGGGTTAGGATTATGGGACGGGTTAGGGTAACGCTTCGGGTAAGTTTTAGGGTTAGGGTTAGGGTTAGAGTTAGGGTTAGGGTTAGGGGACGGGGACGGTTTAGGTTACAGGTTAGTGTACGACAACAGTTTAGGGTGAGCGTATGTGTTAGGGTATTTGTTAGGGTTAGCGTACGGGTTAGGATTGGGGACGGGTTAGGGTAAGGCTTCGCGTAAGGGTTAGGGTTAGGGTTAGGGCTAGGGGACGGTGACGGTTTAGGGTACAGGTTAGGGTACGACAACGGTTTAGGGTGAGGGTACGTGTTAGGACACGGGTTAGTGTTAGCGTACGGATTAGGATTAGGGGACGGGTTAGTGTAATGCTTCGGGTAAGTGTTAGGGTTAGGGTTAGGGTTAGGGGACGGGGACGGTTTAGGGTACATGTTAGGGTACGACAAAGATTTAGGGTGAGCGTGCGTGTTAGGGTATGGGTTAGTGTTAGCGTACGGGTTAGGATTAAGGGTCGGGTTAGGGTAAGGCTTGGGGTAAGGTTTAGGTTTAGGGCTAGGTTTAGGGTTAGGGTTAGGGGACGGGGACGGTTTAGGGTACAAGTTAGGGTAGGACAATTGTTTAGGTTGAGTGTACATTTTAGGGCACAGTTTACTGTTAGCGTACGGTTTAGGATTAGAGGACGGGTTATGGTAAGGCTTCGGGTAAGGGTTAGGGTTAAGGTTAGTTGACGGGGATGGTTTAGGGTACAGGTTAGTGTATGAGAATGGTTTAGGGTGAGCGTACGTGTTAGGATACGGGTTAGAGTTAGCGTATGGGTTAGGATTAGGGGACGGGTTAGTGTAAGGCTTCGGGTAAGGATTAGGGTTAGGGTTAGGGGACGGGGACGGTTTAGGGTACAGGTTAGGGTATGACAACGGTTTAGGGTGAGCGTATGTTTTAGGGCATGGGTTAGTTTTAGCGTATCGGTTAGGATTATGATACGGGTTAGGGTAAGGCTTCGGGTAAGGCTTAGGGTTTGGGTTAGGGTTAGGGTTAGGGAACGGGGACGGGGACGGTTTAGTGTACTGGTTAGGGTACAACCAGACTTTAGGGTGAGCGTACGTGTTAGGGCACGGGTTAGTGTTAGCGTACGGGTTAGGATTAGGGGACGGGTTAGGGTAAGGCTTCGGGTAAGGGTTAGGTTTAGGGTTAGGGTTAGGGGACGGGGACGGGGACGGGGACGGTTTAGGGTACAGGTTAGTGTACGACAGCGGTTTAGGGTGAGCGTACGTGTTAGGGTAGGGGTTAGTGTTAGCGTACGGGTTAGGATTAGGGCACGGGTTAGTGTAAGGCTTGGTGTAAGGGTTAGGGTTAGGGTTAGGGTTAAGGTTAGGGGAGTGGGACGGTTTAGGGTACAGGTTAGGGTACGACAACGGGTTAGGGTGAGCGTACGTGTTAGGGCAAGGGTTAGTGTTAGCGTACGGGTTAGGATTAGGGGACAGGTTAGGGTAAGGCTCCGGGTAAGGGTTAGGGTTAGGGTTAGGGTTAGGGTTAGGGTTAGGGGTCGGAGACAGTTTAGGTTACAGGTTAGTGTACGACAACGTTTTAAGGTGAGCGTACGTGTAAGGGTACGGGATAGTGTTAGCGTACGGGTTAGGAATAGGGGACATGTTAGGGTAAGGTTTCGGGTAAGGGCTAGGGTTAGGGGATGGGGACGGGACGGTTTAGGGTACAGGTTAGTGTACGAGAACGGTTTAGGTTGAGCATACGGGTTAGGTTACGGGTTAGTGTTAGCGTACGGGTTAGGATTAGGGGACGGGTTAGGGTAAGGCTTCGGGTAAGGGTTAGTGTTAGGGTTAGGGTTACGGTTATGTTTAGGTGACGGGGACTGTTTAGGGTACAGCTTAAGTTAAGATAACGGTTTAGGGTGAGCGAACATGTTAGGGTACGGGTTAGTGTTAGCGTACGGTTTAGGATTAGAGGACGGGTTAGGGTAAGGCTCCGGGTAAGTGTTAGGGTTAGGGTTACGGGATGGGGACGGTTTAGGGTACAGGTTAGTGTACGAGAACGGTTTAGAGTGAGCCTATGTGTTAGGGTACGGGTTAGTGTTAGCGTACGGGTTAGGATTAGGGGACAGGTTAGTGTAAGGCTTCGGGTAAGGGTTAGGGTTAGGGTTTGGGGATGGGGACAGTTCAGGGTACAGTTTAGGGTATGACAACGGTTTAGGGTGAGCGTACGTGTTAGGGTACGGGTTAGGGTGAGCGTACGGGTTAGGATTAGGGGGCGGGTTAACGGAAGGCTTCGGGTAAGGGTTAGTATTAGGGTTAGTGTTAGGGTTAGGGGACGGGGACGGTTTAGGGTACAGGTTAGGGTACGACAACGCTTTAGGGTGAGCGTATGTGTTAGGGCACGGGTTAGTGTTAGCGTACGGGTTAGGATTAGGGGACAGGTTAGGGTAAGGCTTCGGGTAAGGGTTAGGGTTAGGGTTAGGGGACAGGAACGGGGAAGGTTTAGGGTACAGGATAGGATTTGACAACAGTTTAGGGTGTGTGTACGTGTTAGGGTAATGGTTAGTGTTAGCGTACGGGTTAGGATTAGGGGACAGGTTAGGGTAAGGCTTCGGGTAAGGGTTAGGGTTAGGGTTAGGGGACGGGCACGGGGAAGGTTTAGGGTACAGGATAGGATATGACAACAGTTTAGAGTGTGCGTACGTGTTAGGGTAAAGTTTAGTGTTAGCGTACGGGTTAGGATTAGGGGACGGGTTAGGGTAAGGCTTCGGGTAAGGGTTTGGGTTAGGGTTAGGGTTAGGGTACGGGGACTGTTTAGGGTATAGTTTAGGGCACGACAACGGTTTAGGGTGAGCGTACGTGTTAGGGTATGTGTTAGTGTTAGCGTACGGGTTAGGATTGGGGACTTGTTAGGTTAAGGCTTCGGGTAAGGGTTAGGGTTAGGGTTAGGGTTAGGGGACGGGGACAGGGACGGTTTAGGGTAGAGGTTAGTGTACGACAACTCTTTAGGGTGAGCGTACATGTTAGGGTACGGGTTAGAGTCAGCCTATAGGTTAGGAATAGGGGACGGGTTAGGGTAAGGCTACGGGTAAGGGTGAGGTTTAGGGTTAAGTTTAGGGGACGGGACGGGGACGGTTTAGGGTACAGGTTATGGTACGACAACGGTTTAGGGTGAGCGTACGTGTTAGGGTACGGGCTAGTGTTAGCGTACGGGTTAGGATTAGGGGACGGTTTAGGGTAAGGCTTCGGGTAAGTATTAGGGTTAGGGTTAGGCTTAGGGGAAGGGGACGACTTAGGGTACAGGTTAGGGTACGACAAAGTTTTAGGGTGAGCGTACGTGTTAGGGTACGGGTTAGTGTTAGCGTATGGTTTAGAATTGGGGGCCGAGTTATGGTAAGGCTTCGGGTAAGGGTTAGGGATAGTGTTAGGGTTAGGGTTAGGGGACGGGGATGGTTTAGGGTACAGGTTAGGGTACGAAAACGATTTAGGGTGAGCGTACGTGTTAGGGTACGGGTTAGTGTTAGCGTACGGGTTAGGATTATGGGACGGGTTAGGGTAACGCTTCGGGTAAGTGTTAGGGTTAGGGTTAGGGTTAGAGTTAGGGTTAGGGTTAGGGGACGGGGACGGTTTAGGTTACAGGTTAGTGTACGACAACAGTTTCGGGTGAGCGTATGTGTTAGGGTACTTGTTAGGGTTAGCGTACGGGTTAGGATTGGGGACGGGTTAGGGTAAGGCTTCGCGTAAGGGTCAGGGTTAGGGTTAGGGCTAGGGGACGGTGACGGTTTAGGGTACAGGTTAGGGTACGACAACGGTTTAGGGTGAGGGTACGTGTTAGGACACGGGTTAGTGTTAGCGTACGGATTAGGATTAGGGGACGGGTTAGTGTAATGCTTCGGGTAAGTGTTAGGGTTAGGGTTAGGGTTAGGGTTAGGGTTAGGGGACGGGGACGGTTTAGGGTACATGTTAGGGTACGACAAAGATTTAGGGTGAGCGTGCGTGTTAGGGTATGGGTTAGTGTTAGCGTACGGGTTAGGATTAAGGGTCGGGTTAGGGTAAGGCTTGGGGTAAGGTTTAGGTTTAGGGCTAGGTTTAGGGTTAGGGTTAGGGGACGGGGACGGTTTAGGGTACAAGTTAGGGTAGGACAATTGTTTAGGTTGAGTGTACATTTTAGGGCACAGTTTACTGTTAGCGTACGGGTTAGGATTAGAGGACGGGTTATGGTAAGGCTTCGGGTAAGGGTTAGGGTTAAGGTTAGTTGACGGGGATGGTTTAGGGTACAGGTTAGTGTATGAGAATGGTTTAGGGTGAGCGTACGTGTTAGGATACGGGTTAGAGTTAGCGTATGGGTTAGGATTAGGGGACGGGTTAGTGTAAGGCTTCGGGTAAGGATTAGGGTTAGGGTTAGGGGACGGGGACGGTTTAGGGTACAGGTTAGGGTATGACAACGGTTTAGGGTGAGCGTATGTGTTAGGGCATGGGTTAGTTTTAGCGTATCGGTTAGGATTATGAGACGGGTTAGGGTAAGGCTTCGGGTAAGGCTTAGGGTTTGGGTTAGGGTTAGGGTTAGGGAACGGGGACGGGGACGGTTTAGTGTACTGGTTAGGGTACAACCACACTTTAGGGTGAGCGTACGTGTTAGGGCACGGGTTAGTGTTAGCGTACGGGTTAGGATTCGGGGACGGGTTAGGGTAAGGCTTCGGGTAAGGGTTAGGTTTAGGGTTAGGGTTAGGGGACGGGGACGGGGACGGGGACGGTTTAGGGTACAGGTTAGTGTATGACAGCGGTTTAGGGTGAGCGTACGTGTTAGGGTAGGGGTTAGTGTTAGCGTACGGGTTAGGATTAGGGCACGGGTTAGTGTAAGGCTTGGTGTAAGGGTTAGGGTTAGGGTTAGGGTTAGGGTTAGGGGAGTGGGACGGTTTAGGGTACAGGTTAGGGTAGGACAATGGTTTAGGTTCAGCGTACATGTTAGGGCACAGTTTACTGTTAGCGTACGGGTTAGGATTAGAGGACGGGTTATGGTAAGGCTTCGGGTAAGGGTTAGGTTTAGGTTTAGGGTTAGGGTTAGGGTTAGGGGACGGGGACGGTTTAGGGTACATGTTAGGGTACGACAACGTTTTAGGGTGAGCGTGCGTGTTAGGGTACGGGTTAGTGTTAGCGTATGGGTTAGGATTATGGGACGGGTTAGGGTAAGGCTTCGGGTAAGGGTTAGGGTTAGGATAAGGATTAGGGTTAGGGTTAGGGTAGAGGGACGGTTTAGGGTACAGGTTAGGGTACGACAACTGGTTAGGGTGAGCGTACGTGTTAGGGCAAGGTTTAGTGTTAGCGTACGGGTTAGGATTAGGGGACAGGTTAGGGTAAGGCTCCGGGTAAGGGTTAGGGTTAGGGTTAGGGTTAGGGTTAGGGTTAGGGGTCGGAGACGGTTTAGGTTACAGGTTAGTGTACGACAACGTTTTAAGGTGAGCGTACGTGTAAGGGTACGGGATAGTGTTAGCGTACGGGTTAGGAATAGGGGACATGTTAGGGTAAGGTTTCGGGTAAGGGCTAGGGTTAGGGGACGGGGACGGGTCGGTTTAGGGTACAGGTTAGTGTACGAGAACGGTTTAGGTTGAGCATACGGGTTAGGTTACGGGTTAGTGTTAGCGTACGGGTTAGGATTAGGGGACGGGTTAGGGTAAGGCTTTGTGTAAGGGTTAGGTTTAGGGTTAGGGGACGGGGACGATTTAGGGTACAGCTTAGTGTACGACAAAGTTTTAGGGTGAGCGTATGTGTTAGGATACAGGTTAGTGTTAGCATACGGGTTAGAATTAGGGGACGAGTTAGGGTAAGGCTTCGGGTAAGGATTAGGGTTAGGGTTAGGGTTAGGGGACAGGGACGATTTAGGGTACAGGTTAATGTACGACAACGGTTTAGGGTGAGTGTACGTGTTAGGGCACGGGTTAGTGTTACCGTAGCGTTTAGGATTATGGGATGGGTTATTGTAAGGCTTCGGGTAAGGGTTAGGGTTTGGGTTAGGGTTAGCGTTAGGGTACAGGGACAGGAACGGTTTAGGGTACAGGTTAGGGTACGACAACGCTTTAGGGTGAGCGTACGTGTTAGGGCACGGGTTAGTGTTAGCATACGGTTAGGATTAGGGGACGGGTTAGGGTAAGGCTTCGGGTAAGGTTTAGGGTTATGGTTAGGGTTCAGGTTAGTGTTAGGTAATGGGGACGGTTTAGGGTACAGCTTAGTGTACGACAAATGTTTCGGGTGAGCGTACGTGTTAGGGCACGGGTTAGTGTTAGCGTGCGGGTTAGGTTTAGGGGACCGGTTAGGGTAAGGCTTCGGGTAAGGTTTAAGGTTTGGGTTAGGGTTAGGGTTAGGGGACAGGGACGATTTATGGGACAGGTTAGGGTACGACAAGGTTTTAGGGTGAGCGTACGTGTTAGGGTACGGGTTAGTGTTAGCGTACGGGTTAGGATTACGGGACGGGTTAGGGTAAGGCTTCTGGTAAGGGTTAGGGTTAGGGTTAGGGGACGGGGACGGTTTAGGGTACAGGTTAGGGTACGTCAACGGTTTAGGGTGAGCGTACGTGTTAGGGTACGGGTTAGTGTTAGCGTACGGGTTAGGATTATGGGACGGGTTAGGGTAAGGCTTCGGGTAAGCGTTAGGGTTAGGGTTAGGGTTAGGGTTACGGTTAGGGTTAAGGGACGGGGACGGTTTAGGGTACAGGTTAGTGTACGACAAATGTTTAGGGTGAGCGTACGTGATAGGGTATGGGTTAGTGTTAGCGTACGTGATAGGATCAGGGGACGGGTTAGGGTAAGGCTTCGGGTAAGGGTTATGGTTAGGGTTAGGTTTAGGGAATGGGGACGGTTTAGGGTACAGGTTAGGGTACGACAACGGTTTAGGTTGAGCGTATGTGTTAGGGCACGGTTTACTGTTAGCGTACGTGTTAGGATTAGAGGACGGGTTAGGTTAAGGATTCGGGTAATTGTTAGGGTTAGGGTAAGGGTTACGGGATGGGGACGGTTTAGGGTACAGGTTAGGGTACGACAAAGTTTTAGGGTGAGCGTACGTGTTAGGACTCGGTTTAGTGTTAGCGTACGGGTTAGGATTAAGGGACGGGTTAGAGTAAGGCTTCGGTTAAGGGTTAGGGTTAGGGTTAGCTTTAGGGTTACTGTTAGGGGACGGGGACGGTTTAGGGTACAGGTTAGGGTACGACAACGGTTTAGGGTGAGCGTACGTGGTAGGGTAAGGGTTAGGGTTAGCGTACGGGATAGGATTATGGGATGGGTTAGGGTAAAGCTTCG
Organism: Delphinapterus leucas; assembly: GCF_059928025.1. Taxonomy (NCBI): domain Eukaryota; kingdom Metazoa; phylum Chordata; class Mammalia; order Artiodactyla; family Monodontidae; genus Delphinapterus; species Delphinapterus leucas. Next base: position 648,506 of record NW_028322280.1, read on the forward strand.
GGTAAAGGTTAGGTTTTGGTTTAGGGTTAGGGTTAGGGTTAGGGGACGGGGACGGTTTAGGGTACAGGTTGGGGTACGGCAACGGTTTAGGGTGAGCGTACGTGTTAGGGTACGGGTTAGTGTTAACGTACGGGTTAGGATCAGGACACGGGTTAGGGTAAGGCTTCGGGTATGTGTTAGGGTTACGGTTAGGGACGGGGACGGTTTAGGGTACAGGTTAGGGTAGGACAACGGTTTAGGGTGAGGGTACATGTTAGGGCACAGTTTACTGTTAGCGTACAGGTTAGGATTAGAAGGACGGGTTAGGGTAAGGTTTCGGGTAAGTGTTAGGGTTAGGGTTAGGGTTAGGGGACGGTTTAGGGTACAGGTTAGGGTACGACAATGATTTAGGTTGAGCGTACGTGTTAGGGCACAGGTTAGTGTTAGCGTACGGGTTAGGATTAGGGGACGGGTTAGGGTAAGGCTCCGGGTAAGGGTTAGGGTTTGGGTTAGGGTTAGGGTTAGGGTTAGGGCATGGGAACGGTTTAGGGTACACGTTAGGGTACAACAATGCTTTAGGGTGAGCGTACGTGGTAGGTTATGTGTTAGTGTTAGCGAACGGGTTAGGATTAGGGGACGGGTTAGGATAAGCTTCGGGTAAGGGTTAGGTTTAGGGTTAGGTTTAGGGTTAGGGTTAGGGGATGGGGAGGGTTTAGGGTACAGGTTAGGGTACAACAACGGTTTAGGGTGAGCGTACGTGATAGGGTATGGGTTAGTGTTAGCGTACGGGTTCCGATTAGGTGATGGGTTAGGGTAAGGCTTCGGGTAAGGGTTAGGGTTAGGGTTAGGTTTAGGGTAAGTGTTAGGGCATGGGGAGGTTTAGGGTACAGGTTAGGCTACGACAACGGTTTAGGGTGAGCGTACGTGTTAGGGTACGGGTTAGTGTTAGCGTACGGTTTAGGATTAGGGGACGGGTTAGGGTAAGCCTTCGGGTAAGTGTTAGTGTTAGGGTTAGGGTTACGGTTATGTTTAGGCGACGGGGACTGTTTAGGGTACAGCTTAGGTTAAGATAACGGTTTAGGGTGAGCGAACATGTTAGGGTACGGGTTAGTGTTAGCGTACGGTTTAGGATTAGAGGACGGGTTAGGGTAAGGCTCCGGGTAAGGGTTAGGGTTAGGGTTAGGGGATGGGGACGGTTTAGGGTACAGGTTAGTGTACGAGAACGGTTTAGAGTGAGCCTACGTGTTAGGGTATGGGTTAGTGTTAGCGTACGGGTTAGGATTAGGGGACAGGTTAGTGTAAGGCTTCGGGTAAGGGTTAGGGTTAGGGTTTGGGGATGGGGACTGTTCAGGGTACAGTTTAGGGTACGACAACGGTTTAGGGTGAGCGTACGTGTTAGGGTACGGGTTAGGGTTAGCGTACGGTTTAGGAGTAGGGGGCGGGTTAACGGAAGGCTTCGGGTAAGGGTTAGTATTAGGGTTAGTGTTAGGGTTAGGGGACGGGGATGGTTTAGGGTACAGGTTAGGGTACGACAACGCTTTAGGGTGAGCGTATGTGTTAGGGCACGGGTTAGTGTTAGCGTACGGGTTAGGATTAGGGGACAGGTTAGGGTAAGGCTTCGGGTAAGGGTTAGGGTTAGGGTTAGGGGACAGGAACGGGGAAGGTTTAGGGTACAGGATAGGATTTGACAACAGTTTAGGGTGTGTGTACGTGTTAGGGTAATGGTTAGTGTTAGCGTACGGGTTAGGATTAGGGGACAGGTTAGGGTAAGGCTTCGGGTAAGGGTTTGGGTTAGGGTTAGGGTTAGGGTACCGGGACTGTTTAGGGTATAGGTTAGGGTACGACAACGGTTTAGGGTGAGCGTACGTGTTAGGTTATGTGTTAGTGTTAGCGTACGGGTTAGGATTGGGGACTTGTTAGGGTAAGGCTTCGGGTAAGGGTTAGGGTTAGGGTTAGGGTTAGGGGACGGGGACGGGGACGGTTTAGGGTAGAGGTTAGTGTACGACAACTCTTTAGGGTGAGCGTACATGTTAGGGTACGGGTTAGAGTCAGCGTATAGGTTAGGAATAGGGGACGGGTTAGGGTAAGGCTACGGGTAAGGGTGAGGTTTAGGGTTAAGTTTAGGGGACGGGGACGGGGACGGTTTAGGGTACAGGTTATGGTACGACAACGGTTTAGGGTGAGCGTACGTGTTAGGGTACGGGTTAGTATTAGCGTACGGGTTAGGATTAGGGGACGGTTTAGGGTAAGGCTTCGGGTAAGTATTAGGGTTAGGGTTAGGCTTAGGGGAAGGGGACGACTTAGGGTACAGGTTAGGGTACGACAAAGTTTTAGGGTGAGCGTACGTGTTAGGGTACGGGTTAGTGTTAGCGTATGGTTTAGAATTGGGGGCCGAGTTATGGTAAGGCTTCGGGTAAGGGTTAGGGATAGTGTTAGGGTTAGGGTTAGGGGACGGGGATGGTTTAGGGTACAGGTTAGGGTACGAAAACGATTTAGGGTGAGCGTACGTGTTAGGGTACGGGTTAGTGTTAGCGTACGGGTTAGGATTATGGGACGGGTTAGGGTAAGGCTTCGGGTAAGTGTTAGGGTTAGGGTTAGGGTTAGAGTTAGGGTTAGGGTTAGGGTACAGGGACGGTTCAGGGTACAGGTTAGGGTACGACAAAGGTTTAGGGTGAGTGTACGTGTTAGGGAAAGGGTTAGTGTTAGCATACGGGTTAGGATTAGGGGACAGATTAGGGTAAGGCTTCGGGTAAGGGTTAGGGTTAGGGTTAGGGTTAGGGTTAGGGTTAGTGTTAGGGTTAGGGGACGGGGACGGTTTAGGTTACAGGTTAGTGTACGACAACAGTTTAGGGTGAGCGTATGTGTTAGGGTACTTGTTAGGGTTAGCGTACGGGTTAGGATTGGGGACGGGTTAGGGTAAGGCTTCGCGTAAGGTTTAGGGTTAGGGTTAGGGCTAGGGGACGGTGACGGTTTAGGGTAGAGTTTAGGGTACGACAACGGTTTAGGGTGAGGGTACGTGTTAGGACACGGGTTAGTGTTAGCGTACGGATTAGGATTAGGGGACGGGTTAGTGTAATGCTTCGGGTAAGTGTTAGGGTTAGGGTTAGGGTTAGGGTTAGGGGACGGGGACGGTTTAGGGTACATGTTAGGGTACGACAAAGATTTAGGGTGAGCGTGCGTGTTAGGGTATGGGTTAGTGTTAGCGTACGGGTTAGGATTAAGGGTCGGGTTGGGGTAAGGCTTGGGGTAAGGTTTAGGTTTAGGGCTTGGTTTAGGGTTAGGGATAGGGGACGGGGACGGTTTAGGGTACAAGTTAGGGTAGGACAATGGTTGAGGTTGAGTGTACATTTTAGGGCACAGTTTACTGTTAGCGTACGGGTTAGGATTAGAGGACGGGTTATGGTAAGGCTTCGGGTAAGGGTTAGGGTTAAGGTTAGTTGACGGGGATGGTTTAGGGTACAGGTTAGTGTATGAGAATGGTTTAGGGTGAGCGTACGTGTTAGGATACGGGTTAGAGTTAGCGTATGGTTTAGGATTAGGGGACGGGTTAGTCTAAGGCTTCGCGTAAGGATTAGGGTTAGGGTTAGGGGACGGGGAAGGTTTAGGGTACAGTTTAGGGTATGACAACGGTTTAGGGTGAGCGTATGTGTTAGAGCATGGGTTAGTTTTAGCGTATCGGTTAGAATTATGAGACGGGTTAGGGTAAGGCTTCGGGTAAGGCTTAGGGTTTGGGTTAGGGTTAAGGTTAGGGAACGGGGATGGGGACGGTTTAGTGTACTGGTTAGGGTACAACCACACTTTAGGGTGAGCGTACGTGTTAGGGCACGGGTTAGTTTTAGCGTACGGGTTAGGATTAGGGGACGGGTTAGGGTAATCCTTCGGGTAAGGGTTAGGTTTAGGGTTAGGGTTAGGGAACGGGGACGGGGACTGGGATGGTTTAGGGTACAGGTTAGTGTACGACAGCGGTTTAGGGTGAGCGTACGTGTTAGGGTATGGGTTAGTGTTAGCGTACGGGTTAGGATTAGGGCACGGGTTAGGGTAAGGCTTGGTGTAAAGGTTAGGGTTAGGGTTAGGGTTAGGGTTAGGGGAGTGGGACGGTTTAGAGTACAGGTTAGGGTAGGGCAATGGTTTAGGTTCAGCGTAAATGTTAGGGCACAGTTTACTGTTAGCGTACGGGTTAGGATTAGAGGACGGGTTATGGTAAGGCTTCGGGTAAGGCTTAGGTTTAGGTTTAGGGTTAGGGTTAGGGTTAGGGGATGGGGACGGTTTAGGATACATGTTAGGGTACGACAACGGTTTAGGGTGAGCATGCGTGTTAGGGTACGGGTTAGTGTTAGCGTACGGGTTAGGATTTGGGGACGGGTTAGGGTAAGGCGTCAGGTAAGGGTTAGGGTTAGGCTTAGGGTTAAGGGTCGGGGACAGGGACGGTTTAGGGTACAGGTTAGGGTACGACAACAGTTTAGGGTGAGCGTACATGTTAGGGTACGGTTAGTGTTAGCGTACGGGTTAGGATTATGGGACGGGTTAGGGTAAGGCGTCGGGTAAGGGTTAGGGTTAGGGTTAGGGTTAGGGTTAATGGTCAGGGACAGGGACGGTTTAGGGTACAGTTTAGGGTACAACAACCGTTTAGGTTGAGCGTACATGTTAGGGTACGGGTTAGTGTTAGCGTACGGGTTAGGATTATGGGACGGGTTAGGGTAAGGCTTCGGGTAAGCTTTAGGGTTAGGATAAGGGTTAGGGTTAGGGTTAGGGTAGAGGGACGGTTTAGGGTACAGGTTAGGGTACGACAACGGTTTAGGGTGAGCGTACGGGTTAGGGCAAGGGTTAGTGTTAGCGTACGGGTCAGGATTAGGGGACAGGTTAGGGTAAGGCTCCGGGTAAGGGTTAGGGTTAGGGTTAGGGTTAGGGTTAGGGTTAGGGGACAGAGACGGTTTAGGTTACAGGTTAGTGTACGACAACGTTTTAAGGTGAGCGTACGTGTAAGGGTACGGGATAGTGTTAGCGTACGGGTTAGGAATAGGGGACATGTTAGGGTAAGGTTTCGGGTAAGGGCTAGGTTTACGGGACGGGGACGGGACGGTTTAGGGTACAGGTTAGTGTACGAGAACGGTTTAGGTTGAGCATACAGGTTGGGTTACGGGTTAGTGTTAGCGTACGGGTTAGGATTAGGGGACGGATTAGGGTAAGGCTTTGTGTAAGGGTTAGGTTTAGGGTTAGGGGACGGGGACGATTTAGGGTACAGCTTAGTGTATGACAAAGTTTTAGGGTGAGCGTATGTGTTAGGATACAGGTTAGTGTTAGCATACGGGTTAGAATTAGGGGACGAGTTAGGGTAAGGCTTCGGGTAAGGATTAGGGTTAGGGTTAGTGTTAGGGGACAGGGACGATTTAGGGTACAGATTAATGTACGACAACGGTTTAGGGTGAGCGTACGTGTTAGGGCACGGGTTAGTGTTAGCGTAGCGTTTAGGATTATGGGATGTGTTAATGTAAGGCTTCAGGTAAGGGTTAGGGTTTGGGTTAGGGTTAGGGTTAGGGTACAGGGACAGGAACGGTTTAGGGTACAGGTTAGGGTACGACAACGCTTTAGGGTGAGCGTACGTGTTAGGGCACGGATTAGTGTTAGCGTACGGTTAGGATTAGGGGACGGTTTAGGGTAAGGCTTCGGGTAAGGTTTAGGGTTATGGTTAGGGTTCGGGTTAGTGTTAGGTAATGGGGACGGTTTAGGGTACAGCTTAGTGTACGACAAATGTTTCGGGTGAGCGTACGTGTTAGGGCACGGGTTAGTGTTAGCGTGCGGGTTAGGTTTAGGGGACCGGTTAGGGTAAGGCTTCGGATAAGGTTTAAGGTTAGGGTTAGGGTTAGGGTTAGGGAACAGGGACGATTTAGGGTACAGGTTAGGGTACGACAAGGTTTTAGGGTGAGCGTACGTGTTACGGTACGGGTTAGTGTTAGCGTACGGGTTAGGATTACGGGACGGGTTAGGGTAAGGCTTCTGGTAAGGGTTAGGGTTAGGGTTAGGGTTAGGGGACGGGGACGGTTTAAGGTACAGGTTTGGGTACGTCAACGGTTTAGGGTGAGCGTACGTGTTAGGGTACGGGTTAGTGTTAGCGTACGGGTTAGGATTATGGGACGGGTTAGGGTAAGGCTTCGGGTAAGTGTTAGGGTTAGGGTTAGGGTTAGAGTTAGGGTTAGGGTTAGGGTACAGGGACGGTTCAGGGTACAGGTTAGGGTACGACAATGGTTTAGCGTGAGTGTACGTGTTAGGGCAAGGCTTAGTGTTAGCATACGGGTTAGGATTAGGGGACAGATTAGGGTAAGGCTTCGGGTAAGGGTTAGGGTTAGGGTTAGGGTTAGGGTTAGGGTTAGGGTTAGGGGACGGGGACGGTTTAGGTTACAGGTTAGTGTACGACAACAGTTTAGGGTGAGCGTATGTGTTAGGGTACTTGTTAGTGTTAGCGTACGGGTTAGGATTGGGGACGGGTTAGGGTAAGGCTTCGCGTAAGGGTTAGGGTTAGGGTTAGGGCTAGGGGACGGTGACGGTTTAGGGTACAGGTTAGGGTACGACAACGGTTTAGGGTGAGGGTACGTGTTAGGACACGGGTTAGTGTTAGCGTACGGATTAGGATTAGGGGACGGGTTAGTGTAATGCTTCGGGTAAGTGTTAGGGTTAGGGTTAGGGTTAGGGTTAGGGGATGGGGACGGTTTAGGGTACATGTTAGGGTACGACAAAGATTTAGGGTGAGCGTGCGTGTTAGGGTATGGGTTAGTGTTAGAGTATGGGTTAGGATTAGGGGACGGGTTAGGGTAAGGCTCCGGGTAAGGGTTAGGGTTTGGGTTAGGGTTAGGGTTTGGGTTAGGGCACGGGAACGGTTTAGGGTACACGTTAGGGTACAACAATGCTTTAGGGTGAGCGTACGTGGTAGGGTATGTGTTAGTGTTAGCGAACGGGTTAGGATTAGGGGACGGGTTAGGATAAGCTTCGGGTAAGGGTTAGGGTTAGGGTTAGGTTTAGGGTTAGGGTTAGGGGATGGGGAGGGTTTAGGGTACAGGTTAGTGTACAATAACGGTTTAGGATGAGCGTACGTGATAGGGTAGGGTTTAGTGTTAGCGTACGGGTTCCGATTAGGTGATGGGTTAGGGTAAGGCTTCGGGTAAGGGTTAGGGTTAGGGTTAGGTTTAGGGTAAGTGTTAGGGCATGGGGAGGGTTTAGGGTACAGGTTAGGCTACGGCAACGGTTTAGGGTGAGCGTACGTGTTAGGGTACGGGTTAGTGTTAGCATACGGTTTAGAATTAGGGGACGGGTTAGGGTAAGCCTTCGGGTAAGTGTTAGTGTTAGGGTTAGGGTTACGGTTATGTTTAGGCGACGGGGACTGTTTAGGGTACAGCTTAGTTTAAGATAAAGTTTTAGGGTGAGCGAACATGTTAGGGTACGGGTTAGTGTTAGCGTACGGTTTAGGATTAGAGGACGGGTTAGGGTAAGGCTCCGGGTAAGGGTTAGGGTTAGGGTTAGGGGATGGGGACGGTTTAGGGTACAGGTTAGTGTACGAGAACGGTTTAGAGTGAGCCTATGTGTTAGGGTACGGGTTAGTGTTAGCGTACGGGTTAGGATTAGGGGACAGGTTAGTGTAAGGCTTCGGGTAAGGGTTAGGGTTAGGGTTTGGGGATGGGGACGGTTCAGGGTACAGTTTAGGGTACGACAACGGTTTAGGGTGAGCGTACGTGTTAGGGTACGGGTTAGGGTTAGCGTACGGGTTAGGATTAGGGGGCGGGTTAACGGAAGGCTTCGGGTAAGGGTTAGTATTAGGGTTAGTGTTAGGGTTAGGGGACGGGGACGGTTTAGGGTACAGGTTAGGGTACGACAACGCTTTAGGGTGAGCGTATGTGTTAGGGCATGGGTTAGTGTTAGCGTACGGGTTAGGATTAGGGGACAGGTTAGGGTAAGGCTTCGGGTAAGGTTTAGGGTTAGGGTTAGGGGACGGGCACGGGGAACGTTTAGGGTACACGATAGGATATGACAACTGTTTAGAGTGTGCGTACATGTTAGGGTAAGGTTTAGTGTTAGCGTACGGGTTAGGATTAGGGGACGGGTTAGGGTAAGGCTTCGGGTAAGGGTTAGGGTTAGGGTTAGGGTTAGGGTACGGGGACTGTTTAGGGTATAGGCTAGGGTACGACAACGGTTTAGGGTGAGCGTACGTGTTAGGGTATGTGTTAGTGTTAGCGTACGGGTAGGATTGGGGACTTGTTAGGGTAAGGCTTCGGGTAAGGGTTAGGGTTAGGTTTAGGTTTAGGGGACGGGGACGGGGACGGTTTAGGGTAGAGGTTAGTGTAGGACAACTCTTTAGGGTGAGCGTACATGTTAGGGTACGGGTTAGAGTTAGCGTATAGCTTAGGAATAGGGGACGGGTTAGGGTAAGGCTACGGGTAAGGGTGAGGTTTAGGGTTAAGTTTAGGGGACGGGGACGGGGACGGTTAGGTACAGGTTATGGTACGACAACGGTTTAGGGTGAGCGTACGTGTTAGGGTACGGGTTAGTGTTAGCGTACGGGGTAGGATTATGGGACGGGTTAGGGTAAGGCTTCGGGTAAGGGTTAGGGTTAGGGTTAGGGTTAGGGTTAGGCTACAGGGACGGTTTAGGGTACAGGTTAGGGTACGACAACGGTTTATGGTGAGCGTATGTGTTAGGGCATGGGGTAGTTTTAGCGTATTATTTAGGATTATGGGACGGGTTAGGGTAAGGCTTCGGGTAAGGGGTAGGGTTTGGGATAGGGTTAGGGTTAGGGAACGGGGACGGGGACGGTTTAGTGTACAGGTTAGGGTACGACCACGCTTTAGGGTGAGCGTACCTGTTAGGGCACGGGTTAGTGTTAGCGTACGGGTTAGGATTAGGGGACGGGTTAGGGTAAGGCTTCGGGTAAGGGTTAGGTTTAGGGTTAGGGTTAGGGGACGGGGACGGGGACGGTTTAGGGTACAGGTTAGTGTACGACAGCAGTTTAGGGTGAGCATTCGTTTTAGGGCACGGGTTAGTGTTAGCGTATGGGTTAGGATTAGGGGACGGTTTAGGGTAAGGCTTCGGGTAAGTATTAGGGTTAGGGTTAGGCTTAGGGGAAGGGGACGACTTAGGGTACAGGTTAGGCTATGACAAAGTTTTAGGGTGAGCGTACGTGTTAGGGTATGGGTTAGTGTTAGCGTATGGTTTAGAATTGGGGGCCGAGTTAGGGTAAGGCTTCGGGTAAGGGTTAGGGATAGTGTTAGGGTTAGGTTTAGGGGACGGGGATGGTTTAGGGTACAGGTTAGGGTACGAAAACGATTTAGGGTGAGCGTACGTGTTAGGGTACGGGTTAGTGTTAGCGTACGGGTTAGGATTATGGGACGGGTTAGGGTAAGGCTTCGGGTAAGTGTTAGGGTTAGGGTTAGGGTTAGAGTTAGGGTTAGGGTTAGGGTACAGGGACGGTTCAGGGTACAGGTTAGGGTACGACAATGGTTTAGGGTGAGTGTACGTGTTAGGGCAAGGGTTAGTGTTAGCATACGGGTTAGGATTAGGGGACAGATTAGGGTAAGGCTTCGGGTAAGGGTTAGGGTTAGGGTTAGGGTTAGGTTTAGGGTTAGGGGACGGGGACGGTTTAGGTTACAGGTTAGTGTACGACAACAGTTTAGGGTGAGCGTATGTGTTAGGGTACTTGTTAGTGTTAGCGTACGGGTTAGGATTGGGGACGGGTTAGGGTAAGGCTTCGCGTAAGGGTTAGGGTTAGGGTTAGGCCTAGGGGACGGTGACGGTTTAGGGTACAGGTTAGGGTACGACAACGGTTTAGGGTGAGGGTACGTGTTAGGACACGGGTTAGTGTTAGCGTACGGATTAGGATTAGGGGACGGGTTAGTGTAATGCTTCGGGTAAGTGTTAGGGTTAGGGTTAGGGTTAGGGTTAGGGGATGGGGACGGTTTAGGGTACATGTTAGGGTACAACAAAGATTTAGGGTGAGCGTGCGTGTTAGGGTATGGGTTAGTGTTAGCGTACGGGTTAGGATTAAGGGTCGGGTTAGGGTAAGGCTTGGGGTAAGGTTTAGGTTTAGGGCTAGGTTTAGGGTTAGGGTTAGGGGACGGGGACGGTTTAGGGTACAAGTTAGGGTAGGACAATTGTTTAGGTTGAGTGTACATTTTAGGGCACAGTTTACTGTTAGCGTACGGGTTAGGATTAGAGGACGGGTTATGGTAAGGCTTCGGGTAAGGGTTAGGGTTAAGGTTAGTTGACGGGGATGGTTTAGGGTACAGGTTAGTGTATGAGAATGGTTTAGGGTGAGCGTACGTGTTAGGATACGGGTTAGAGTTAGCGTATGGGTTAGGATTAGGGGACGGGTTAGTGTAAGGCTTCGGGTAAGGATTAGGGTTAGGGTTAGGGGACGGGGACGGTTTAGGGTACAGGTTAGGGTATGACAACGGTTTAGGGTGAGCGTATGTGTTAGGGCATGGGTTAGTTTTAGCGTATCGGTTAGGATTATGAGACGGGTTAGGGTAAGGCTTCGGGTAAGGCTTAGGGTTTGGGTTAGGGTTAGGGTTAGGGAACGGGGACGGGGACGGTTTAGTGTACTGGTTAGGGTACAACCACACTTTAGGGTGAGCGTACGTGTTAGGGCACGGGTTAGTGTTAGCGTACGGGTTAGGATTAGGGGACGGTTTAGGGTAAGGCTTCGGGTAAGTATTAGGGTTAGGGTTAGGCTTAGGGGAAGGGGACGACTTAGGGTACAGGTTAGGGTACGACAAAGTTTTAGGGTGAGCGTACGTGTTAGGGTACGGGTTAGTGTTAGCGTATGGTTTAGAATTGGGGGCCGAGTTATGGTAAGGCTTCGGGTAAGGGTTAGGGATAGTGTTAGGGTTAGGTTTAGGGGACGGGGATGGTTTAGGGTACAGGTTAGGGTACGAAAACGATTTAGGGTGAGCGTACGTGTTAGGGTACGGGTTAGTGTTAGCGTACGGGTTAGGATTATGGGACGGGTTAGGGTAACGCTTCGGGTAAGTGTTAGGGTTAGGGTTAGGGTTAGAGTTAGGGTTAGGGTTAGGGGACGGGGACGGTTTAGGTTACAGGTTAGTGTACGACAACAGTTTAGGGTGAGCGTATGTGTTAGGGTATTTGTTAGGGTTAGCGTACGGGTTAGGATTGGGGACGGGTTAGGGTAAGGCTTCGCGTAAGGGTTAGGGTTAGGGTTAGGGCTAGGGGACGGTGACGGTTTAGGGTACAGGTTAGGGTACGACAACGGTTTAGGGTGAGGGTACGTGTTAGGACACGGGTTAGTGTTAGCGTACGGATTAGGATTAGGGGACGGGTTAGTGTAATGCTTCGGGTAAGTGTTAGGGTTAGGGTTAGGGTTAGGGGACGGGGACGGTTTAGGGTACATGTTAGGGTACGACAAAGATTTAGGGTGAGCGTGCGTGTTAGGGTATGGGTTAGTGTTAGCGTACGGGTTAGGATTAAGGGTCGGGTTAGGGTAAGGCTTGGGGTAAGGTTTAGGTTTAGGGCTAGGTTTAGGGTTAGGGTTAGGGGACGGGGACGGTTTAGGGTACAAGTTAGGGTAGGACAATTGTTTAGGTTGAGTGTACATTTTAGGGCACAGTTTACTGTTAGCGTACGGGTTAGGATTAGAGGACGGGTTATGGTAAGGCTTCGGGTAAGGGTTAGGGTTAAGGTTAGTTGACGGGGATGGTTTAGGGTACAGGTTAGTGTATGAGAATGGTTTAGGGTGAGCGTACGTGTTAGGATACGGGTTAGAGTTAGCGTATGGGTTAGGATTAGGGGACGGGTTAGTGTAAGGCTTCGGGTAAGGATTAGGGTTAGGGTTAGGGGACGGGGACGGTTTAGGGTACAGGTTAGGGTATGACAACGGTTTAGGGTGAGCGTATGTTTTAGGGCATGGGTTAGTTTTAGCGTATCGGTTAGGATTATGAGACGGGTTAGGGTAAGGCTTCGGGTAAGGCTTAGGGTTTGGGTTAGGGTTAGGGTTAGGGAACGGGGACGGGGACGGTTTAGTGTACTGGTTAGGGTACAACCACACTTTAGGGTGAGCGTACGTGTTAGGGCACGTGTTAGTGTTAGCGTACGGGTTAGGATTAGGGGACGGGTTAGGGTAAGGCTTCGGGTAAGGGTTAGGTTTAGGGTTAGGGTTAGGGGACGGGGACGGGGACGGGGACGGTTTAGGGTACAGGTTAGTGTACGACAGCGGTTTAGGGTGAGCGTACGTGTTAGGGTAGGGGTTAGTGTTAGCGTACGGGTTAGGATTAGGGCACGGGTTAGTGTAAGGCTTGGTGTAAGGGTTAGGGTTAGGGTTAGGGTTAGGGTTAGGGGAGTGGGACGGTTTAGGGTACAGGTTAGGGTACGACAACGGGTTAGGGTGAGCGTACGTGTTAGGGCAAGGGTTAGTGTTAGCGTACGGGTTAGGATTAGGGGACAGGTTAGGGTAAGGCTCCGGGTAAGGGTTAGGGTTAGGGTTAGGGTTAGGGTTAGGGTTAGGGGTCGGAGACAGTTTAGGTTACAGGTTAGTGTACGACAACGTTTTAAGGTGAGCGTACGTGTAAGGGTACGGGATAGTGTTAGCGTACGGGTTAGGAATAGGGGACATGTTAGGGTAAGGTTTCGGGTAAGGGCTAGGGTTAGGGGACGGGGACGGGACGGTTTAGGGTAGAGGTTAGTGTACGAGAACGGTTTAGGTTGAGCATACGGGTTAGGTTACGGGTTAGTGTTAGCGTACGGGTTAGGATTAGGGGACGGGTTAGGGTAAGGCTTCGGGTAAGGGTTAGTGTTAGGGTTAGGGTTACGGTTATGTTTAGGCGACGGGGACTGTTTAGGGTACAGCTTAGGTTAAGATAACGGTTTAGGGTGAGCGAACATGTTAGGGTACGGGTTAGTGTTAGCGTACGGTTTAGGATTAGAGGACGGGTTAGGGTAAGGCTCCGGGTAAGTGTTAGGGTTAGGGTTACGGGATGGGGACGGTTTAGGGTACAGGTTAGTGTACGAGAACGGTTTAGAGTGAGCCTATGTGTTAGGGTATGGGTTAGTGTTAGCGTACGGGTTAGGATTAGGGGACAGGTTAGTGTAAGGCTTCGGGTAAGGGTTAGGGTTAGGGTTTGGGGATGGGGACAGTTCAGGGTACAGTTTAGGGTATGACAACGGTTTAGGGTGAGCGTACGTGTTAGGGTACGGGTTAGGGTTAGCGTACGGGTTAGGATTAGGGGGCGGGTTAACGGAAGGCTTCGGGTAAGGGTTAGTATTAGGGTTAGTGTTAGGGTTAGGGGACGGGGACGGTTTAGGGTACAGGTTAGGGTACGACAACGCTTTAGGGTGAGCGTATGTGTTAGGGCACGGGTTAGTGTTAGCGTACGGGTTAGGATTAGGGGACAGGTTAGGGTAAGGCTTCGGGTAAGGGTTAGGGTTAGGGTTAGGGGACAGGAACGGGGAAGGTTTAGGGTACAGGATAGGATTTGACAACAGTTTAGGGTGTGTGTAGGTGTTAGGGTAATGGTTAGTGTTAGCGTACGGGTTAGGATTAGGGGACAGGTTAGGGTAAGGCTTCGGGTAAGGGTTAGGGTTAGGGTTAGGGGACGGGCACGGGGAAGGTTTAGGGTACAGGATAGGATATGACAACAGTTTAGAGTGTGCGTACGTGTTAGGGTAAAGTTTAGTGTTAGCGTACGGGTTAGGATTAGGGGACGGGTTAGGGTAAGGCTTCGGGTAAGGGTTTGGGTTAGGGTTAGGGTTAGGGTACGGGGACTGTTTAGGGTATAGTTTAGGGCACGACAACGGTTTAGGGTGAGCGTACGTGTTAGGGTATGTGTTAGTGTTAGCGTACGGGTTAGGATTGGGGACTTGTTAGGTTAAGGCTTCGGGTAAGGGTTAGGGTTAGGGTTAGGGTTAGGGGACGGGGACGGGGACGGTTTAGGGTAGAGGTTAGTGTACGACAACTCTTTAGGGTGAGCGTACATGTTAGGGTACGGGTTAGAGTCAGCCTATAGGTTAGGAATAGGGGACGGGTTAGGGTAAGGCTACGGGTAAGGGTGAGGTTTAGGGTTAAGTTTAGGGGACGGGACGGGGACGGTTTAGGGTACAGGTTATGGTACGACAACGGTTTAGGGTGAGCGTACGTGTTAGGGTACGGGTTAGTGTTAGCGTACGGGTTAGGATTAGGGGACGGTTTAGGGTAAGGCTTCGGGTAAGTATTAGGGTTAGGGTTAGGCTTAGGGGAAGGGGACGACTTAGGGTACAGGTTAGGGTACGACAAAGTTTTAGGGTGAGCGTACGTGTTAGGGTACGGGTTAGTGTTAGCGTATGGTTTAGAATTGGGGGCCGAGTTATGGTAAGGCTTCGGGTAAGGGTTAGGGATAGTGTTAGGGTTAGGGTTAGGGGACGGGGATGGTTTAGGGTACAGGTTAGGGTACGAAAACGATTTAGGGTGAGCGTACGTGTTAGGGTACGGGTTAGTGTTAGCGTACGGGTTAGGATTATGGGACGGGTTAGGGTAACGCTTCGGGTAAGTGTTAGGGTTAGGGTTAGGGTTAGAGTTAGGGTTAGGGTTAGGGGACGGGGACGGTTTAGGTTACAGGTTAGTGTACGACAACAGTTTAGGGTGAGCGTATGTGTTAGGGTACTTGTTAGGGTTAGCGTACGGGTTAGGATTGGGGACGGGTTAGGGTAAGGCTTCGCGTAAGGGTTAGGGTTAGGGTTAGGGCTAGGGGACGGTGACGGTTTAGGGTACAGGTTAGGGTACGACAACGGTTTAGGGTGAGGGTACGTGTTAGGACACGGGTTAGTGTTAGCGTACGGATTAGGATTAGGGGACGGGTTAGTGTAATGCTTCGGGTAAGTGTTAGGGTTAGGGTTAGGGTTAGGGGACGGGGACGGATTAGGGTACATGTTAGGGTACGACAAAGATTTAGGGTGAGCGTGCGTGTTAGGGTATGGGTTAGTGTTAGCGTACGGGTTAGGATTAAGGGTCGGGTTAGGGTAAGGCTTGGGGTAAGGTTTAGGTTTAGGGCTAGGTTTAGGGTTAGGGTTAGGGGACGGGGACGGTTTAGGGTACAAGTTAGGGTAGGACAATTGTTTAGGTTGAGTGTACATTTTAGGGCACAGTTTACTGTTAGCGTACGGGTTAGGATTAGAGGACGGGTTATGGTAAGGCTTCGGGTAAGGGTTAGGGTTAAGGTTAGTTGACGGGGATGGTTTAGGGTACAGGTTAGTGTATGAGAATGGTTTAGGGTGAGCGTACGTGTTAGGATACGGGTTAGAGTTAGCGTATGGGTTAGGATTAGGGGACGGGTTAGTGTAAGGCTTCGGGTAAGGATTAGGGTTAGGGTTAGGGGACGGGGACGGTTTAGGGTACAGGTTAGGGTATGACAACGGTTTAGGGTGAGCGTATGTTTTAGGGCATGGGTTAGTTTTAGCGTATCGGTTAGGATTATGAGACGGGTTAGGGTAAGGCTTCGGGTAAGGCTTAGGGTTTGGGTTAGGGTTAGGGTTAGGGAACGGGGACGGGGACGGTTTAGTGTACTGGTTAGGGTACAACCACACTTTAGGGTGAGCGTACGTGTTAGGGCACGTGTTAGTGTTAGCGTACGGGTTAGGATTAGGGGACGGGTTAGGGTAAGGCTTCGGGTAAGGGTTAGGTTTAGGGTTAGGGTTAGGGGACGGGGACGGGGACGGGGACGGTTTAGGGTACAGGTTAGTGTACGACAGCGGTTTAGGGTGAGCGTACGTGTTAGGGTAGGGGTTAGTGTTAGCGTACGGGTTAGGATTAGGGCACGGGTTAGTGTAAGGCTTGGTGTAAGGGTTAGGGTTAGGGTTAGGGTTAGGGTTAGGGGAGTGGGACGGTTTAGGGTACAGGTTAGGGTACGACAACGGGTTAGGGTGAGCGTACGTGTTAGGGCAAGGGTTAGTGTTAGCGTACGGGTTAGGATTAGGGGACAGGTTAGGGTAAGGCTCCGGGTAAGGGTTAGGGTTAGGGTTAGGGTTAGGGTTAGGGTTAGGGGTCGGAGACAGTTTAGGTTACAGGTTAGTGTACGACAACGTTTTAAGGTGAGCGTACGTGTAAGGGTACGGGATAGTGTTAGTGTACGGGTTAGGAATAGGGGACATGTTAGGGTAAGGTTTCGGGTAAGGGCTAGGGTTAGGGGACGGGGACGGGACGGTTTAGGGTACAGGTTAGTGTACGAGAACGGTTTAGGTTGAGCATACGGGTTAGGTTACGGGTTAGTGTTAGCGTACGGGTTAGGATTAGGGGACGGGTTAGGGTAAGGCTTCGGGTAAGGGTTAGTGTTAGGGTTAGGGTTACGGTTATGTTTAGGCGACGGGGACTGTTTAGGGTACAGCTTAGGTTAAGATAACGGTTTAGGGTGAGCGAACATGTTAGGGTACGGGTTAGTGTTAGCGTACGGTTTAGGATTAGAGGACGGGTTAGGGTAAGGCTCCGGGTAAGTGTTAGGGTTAGGGTTACGGGATGGGGACAGTTTAGGGTACAGGTTAGTGTACGAGAACGGTTTAGAGTGAGCCTATGTGTTAGGGTACGGGTTAGTGTTAGCGTACGGGTTAGGATTAGGGGACAGGTTAGTGTAAGGCTTCGGGTAAGGGTTAGGGTTAGGGTTTGGGGATGGGGACAGTTCAGGGTACAGTTTAGGGTATGACAACGGTTTAGGGTGAGCGTACGTGTTAGGGTACGGGTTAGGGTTAGCGTACGGGTTAGGATTAGGGGGCGGGTTAACGGAAGGCTTCGGGTAAGGGTTAGTATTAGGGTTAGTGTTAGGGTTAGGGGACGGGGACGGTTTAGGGTACAGGTTAGGGTACGACAACGCTTTAGGGTGAGCGTATGTGTTAGGGCACGGGTTAGTGTTAGCGTACGGGTTAGGATTAGGGGACAGGTTAGGGTAAGGCTTCGGGTAAGGGTTAGGGTTAGGGTTAGGGGACAGGAACGGGGAAGGTTTAGGGTACAGGATAGGATTTGACAACAGTTTAGGGTGTGTGTAGGTGTTAGGGTAATGGTTAGTGTTAGCGTACGGGTTAGGATTAGGGGACAGGTTAGGGTAAGGCTTCGGGTAAGGGTTAGGGTTAGGGTTAGGGGACGGGCACGGGGAAGGTTTAGGGTACAGGATAGGATATGACAACAGTTTAGAGTGTGCGTACGTGTTAGGGTAAAGTTTAGTGTTAGCGTACGGGTTAGGATTAGGGGACGGGTTAGGGTAAGGCTTCGGGTAAGGGTTTGGGTTAGGGTTAGGGTTAGGGTACGGGGACTGTTTAGGGTATAGTTTAGGGCACGACAACGGTTTAAGGTGAGCGTACGTGTTAGGGTATGTGTTAGTGTTAGCGTACGGGTTAGGATTGGGGACTTGTTAGGTTAAGGCTTCGGGTAAGGGTTAGGGTTAGGGTTAGGGTTAGGGGACGGGGACGGGGACGGTTTAGGGTAGAGGTTAGTGTACGACAACTCTTTAGGGTGAGCGTACATGTTAGGGTACGGGTTAGAGTCAGCCTATAGGTTAGGAATAGGGGACGGGTTAGGGTAAGGCTACGGGTAAGGGTGAGGTTTAGGGTTAAGTTTAGGGGACGGGACGGGGACGGTTTAGGGTACAGGTTATGGTACGACAACGGTTTAGGGTGAGCGTACGTGTTAGGGTACGGGTTAGTGTTAGCGTACGGGTTAGGATTAGGGGACGGTTTAGGGTAAGGCTTCGGGTAAGTATTAGGGTTAGGGTTAGGCTTAGGGGAAGGGGACGACTTAGGGTACAGGTTAGGGTACGACAAAGTTTTAGGGTGAGCGTACGTGTTAGGGTACGGGTTAGTGTTAGCGTATGGTTTAGAATTGGGGGCCGAGTTATGGTAAGGCTTCGGGTAAGGGTTAGGGATAGTGTTAGGGTTAGGGTTAGGGGACGGGGATGGTTTAGGGTACAGGTTAGGGTACGAAAACGATTTAGGGTGAGCGTACGTGTTAGGGTACGGGTTAGTGTTAGCGTACGGGTTAGGATTATGGGACGGGTTAGGGTAACGCTTCGGGTAAGTGTTAGGGTTAGGGTTAGGGTTAGAGTTAGGGTTAGGGTTAGGGGACGGGGACGGTTTAGGTTACAGGTTAGTGTACGACAACAGTTTCGGGTGAGCGTATGTGTTAGGGTACTTGTTAGGGTTAGCGTACGGGTTAGGATTGGGGACGGGTTAGGGTAAGGCTTCGCGTAAGGGTTAGGGTTAGGGTTAGGGCTAGGGGACGGTGACGGTTTAGGGTACAGGTTAGGGTACGACAACGGTTTAGGGTGAGGGTACGTGTTAGGACACGGGTTAGTGTTAGCGTACGGATTAGGATTAGGGGACGGGTTAGTGTAATGCTTCGGGTAAGTGTTAGGGTTAGGGTTAGGGTTAGGGTTAGGGGACGGGGACGGGGACGGTTTAGGGTACATGTTAGGGTACGACAAAGATTTAGGGTGAGCGTGCGTGTTAGGGTATGGGTTAGTGTTAGCGTACGGGTTAGGATTAAGGGTCGGGTTAGGGTAAGGCTTGGGGTAAGGTTTAGGTTTAGGGCTAGGTTTAGGGTTAGGGTTAGGGGACGGGGACGGTTTAGGGTACAAGTTAGGGTAGGACAATTGTTTAGGTTGAGTGTACATTTTAGGGCACAGTTTACTGTTAGCGTACGGGTTAGGATTAGAGGACGGGTTATGGTAAGGCTTCGGGTAAGGGTTAGGGTTAAGGTTAGTTGACGGGGATGGTTTAGGGTACAGGTTAGTGTATGAGAATGGTTTAGGGTGAGCGTACGTGTTAGGATACGGGTTAGAGTTAGCGTATGGGTTAGGATTAGGGGACGGGTTAGTGTAAGGCTTCGGGTAAGGATTAGGGTTAGGGTTAGGGGACGGGGACGGTTTAGGGTACAGGTTAGGGTATGACAACGGTTTAGGGTGAGCGTATGTGTTAGGGCATGGGTTAGTTTTAGCGTATCGGTTAGGATTATGAGACGGGTTAGGGTAAGGCTTCGGGTAAGGCTTAGGGTTTGGGTTAGGGTTAGGGTTAGGGAACGGGGACGGGGACGGTTTAGTGTACTGGTTAGGGTACAACCACACTTTAGGGTGAGCGTACGTGTTAGGGCACGGGTTAGTGTTAGCGTACGGGTTAGGATTCGGGGATGGGTTAGGGTAAGGCTTCGGGTAAGGGTTAGGTTTAGGGTTAGGGTTAGGGGACGGGGACGGGGACGGGGACGGTTTAGGGTACAGGTTAGTGTATGACAGCGGTTTAGGGTGAGCGTACGTGTTAGGGTAGGGGTTAGTGTTAGCGTACGGGTTAGGATTAGGGCACGGGTTAGTGTAAGGCTTGGTGTAAGGGTTAGGGTTAGGGTTAGGGTTAGGGTTAGGGGAGTGGGACGGTTTAGGGTACAGGTTAGGGTAGGACAATGGTTTAGGTTCAGCGTACATGTTAGGGCACAGTTTACTGTTAGCGTACGGGTTAGGATTAGAGGACGGGTTATGGTAAGGATTCGGGTAAGGGTTAGGTTTAGGTTTAGGGTTAGGGTTAGGGTTAGGGGACGGGGACGGTTTAGGGTACATGTTAGGGTACGACAACGGTTTAGGGTGAGCGTGCGTGTTAGGGTACGGGTTAGTGTTAGCGTACGGGTTAGGATTATGGGACGGGTTAGGGTAAGGCTTCGGGTAAGGGTTAGGGTTAGGATAAGGATTAGGGTTAGGGTTAGGGTAGAGGGACGGTTTAGGGTACAGGTTAGGGTACGACAACGGGTTAGGGTGAGCGTACGTGTTAGGGCAAGGGTTAGTGTTAGCGTACGGGTTAGGATTAGGGGACAGGTTAGGGTAAGGCTCCGGGTAAGGGTTAGGGTTAGGGTTAGGGTTAGGGTTAGGGTTAGGGGTCGGAGACGGTTTAGGTTACAGGTTAGTGTACGACAACGTTTTAAGGTGAGCGTACGTGTAAGGGTACGGGATAGTGTTAGCGTACGGGTTAGGAATAGGGGACATGTTAGGGTAAGGTTTCGGGTAAGGGCTAGGGTTAGGGGACGGGGACGGGACGGTTTAGGGTACAGGTTAGTGTACGAGAACGGTTTAGGTTGAGCATACGGGTTAGGTTACGGGTTAGTGTTAGCGTACGGGTTAGGATTAGGGGACGGGTTAGGGTAAGGCTTTGTGTAAGGGTTAGGTTTAGGGTTAGGGGACGGGGACGATTTAGGGTACAGCTTAGTGTACGACAAAGTTTTAGGGTGAGCGTATGTGTTAGGATACAGGTTAGTGTTAGCATACGGGTTAGAATTAGGGGACGAGTTAGGGTAAGGCTTCGGGTAAGGATTAGGGTTAGGGTTAGGGTTAGGGGACAGGGACGATTTAGGGTACAGGTTAATGTACGACAACGGTTTAGGGTGAGTGTACGTGTTAGGGCACGGGTTAGTGTTACCGTAGCGTTTAGGATTATGGGATGGGTTAGTGTAAGGCTTCGGGTAAGGGTTAGGGTTTGGGTTAGGGTTAGGGTTAGGGTACAGGGACAGGAACGGTTTAGGGTACAGGTTAGGGTACGACAACGCTTTAGGGTGAGCGTACGTGTTAGGGCACGGGTTAGTGTTAGCATACGGTTAGGATTAGGGGACGGGTTAGGGTAAGGCTTCGGGTAAGGTTTAGGGTTATGGTTAGGGTTCAGGTTAGTGTTAGGTAATGGGGACGGTTTAGGGTACAGCTTAGTGTACGACAAATGTTTCGGGTGAGCGTATGTGTTAGGGCACGGGTTAGTGTTAGCGTGCGGGTTAGGTTTAGGGGACCGGTTAGGGTAAGGCTTCGGGTAAGGTTTAAGGTTAGGGTTAGGGTTAGGGTTAGGGGACAGGGACGATTTATGGTACAGGTTAGGGTACGACAAGGTTTTACGGTGAGCGTACGTGTTAGGGTACGGGTTAGTGTTAGCGTACGGGTTAGGATTACGGGACGGGTTAGGGTAAGGCTTCTGGTAAGGGTTAGGGTTAGGGTTAGGGGACGGGGACGGTTTAGGGTACAGGTTAGGGTACGTCAACGGTTTAGGGTGAGCGTACGTGTTAGGGTACGGGTTAGTGTTAGCGTACGGGTTAGGATTATGGGACGGGTTAGGGTAAGGCTTCGGGTAAGCGTTAGGGTTAGGGTTAGGGTTAGGGTTACGGTTAGGGTTAAGGGACGGGGACGGTTTAGGGTACAGGTTAGTGTACGACAAATGTTTAGGGTGAGCGTACGTGATAGGGTATGGGTTAGTGTTAGCGTACGTGATAGGATCAGGGGACGGGTTAGGGTAAGGCTTCGGGTAAGGGTTATAGTTAGGGTTAGGTTTAGGGAACGGGGACGGTTTAGGGTACAGGTTAGGGTACGACAACGGTTTAGGTTGAGCGTATGTGTTAGGGCACGGTTTACTGTTAGCGTACGTGTTAGGATTAGAGGACGGGTTAGGTTAAGGATTCGGGTAATTGTTAGGGTTAGGGTAAGGGTTACGGGATGGGGACGGTTTAGGGTACAGGTTAGGGTACGACAAAGTTTTAGGGTGAGCGTACGTGTTAGGACTCGGTTTAGTGTTAGCGTACGGGTTAGGATTAAGGGACGGGTTAGAGTAAGGCTTCGGTTAAGGGTTAGGGTTAGGGTTAGCTTTAGGGTTACTGTTAGGGGACGGGGACGGTTTAGGGTACAGGTTAGGGTACGACAACGGTTTAGGGTGAGCGTACGTGGTAGGGTAAGGGTTAGGGTTAGCGTACGGGATAGGATTATGGGATGGGTTAGGGTAAAGCTTCGGGTAAAGGTTAGGTTTTGGTTTAGGGTTAGGGTTAGGGTTAGGGGACGGGGACGGTTTAGGGTACAGGTTGGGGTACGGCAACGGTTTAGGGTGAGCGTACGTGTTAGGGTACGGGTTAGTGTTAACGTACGGGTTAGGATCAGGACACGGGTTAGGGTAAGGCTTCGGGTATGTGTTAGGGTTACGGTTAGGGACGGGGACGGTTTAGGGTACAGGTTAGGGTAGGACAACGGTTTAGGGTGAGGGTACATGTTAGGGCACAGTTTACTGTTAGCGTACAGGTTAGGATTAGAAGGACGGGTTAGGGTAAGGTTTCGGGTAAGTGTTAGGGTTAGGGTTAGGGTTAGGGGACGGTTTAGGGTACAGGTTAGGGTACGACAATGGTTTAGGTTGAGCGTACGTGGTAGGTTATGTGTTAGTGTTAGCGAACGGGTTAGGATTAGGGGACGGGTTAGGATAAGCTTCGGGTAAGGGTTAGGGTTTGGGTTAGGGTTAGGGTTAGGGTTAGGGCATGGGAACGGTTTAGGGTACACGTTAGGGTACAACAATGCTTTAGGGTGAGCGTACGTGGTAGGTTATGTGTTAGTGTTAGCGAACGGGTTAGGATTAGGGGACGGGTTAGGATAAGCTTCGGGTAAGGGTTAGGTTTAGGGTTAGGTTTAGGGTTAGGGTTAGGGGATGGGGAGGGTTTAGGGTACAGGTTAGGGTACAACAACGGTTTAGGGTGAGCGTACGTGATAGGGTATGGGTTAGTGTTAGCGTACGGGTTCCGATTAGGTGATGGGTTAGGGTAAGGCTTCGGGTAAGGGTTAGGGTTAGGGTTAGGTTTAGGGTAAGTGTTAGGGCATGGGGAGGTTTAGGGTACAGGTTAGGCTACGACAACGGTTTAGGGTGAGCGTACGTGTTAGGGTACGGGTTAGTGTTAGCGTACGGTTTAGGATTAGGGGACGGGTTAGGGTAAGCCTTCGGGTAAGTGTTAGTGTTAGGGTTAGGGTTACGGTTATGTTTAGGCGACGGGGACTGTTTAGGGTACAGCTTAGGTTAAGATAACGGTTTAGGGTGAGCGAACATGTTAGGGTACGGGTTAGTGTTAGCGTACGGTTTAGGATTAGAGGACGGGTTAGGGTAAGGCTCCGGGTAAGGGTTAGGGTTAGGGTTAGGGGATGGGGACGGTTTAGGGTACAGGTTAGTTTACGAGAACGGTTTAGAGTGAGCCTACGTGTTAGGGTATGGGTTAGTGTTAGCGTACGGGTTAGGATTAGGGGACAGGTTAGTGTAAGGCTTCGGGTAAGGGTTAGGGTTAGGGTTTGGGGATGGGGACTGTTCAGGGTACAGTTTAGGGTACGACAACGGTTTAGGGTGAGCGTACGTGTTAGGGTACGGGTTAGGGTTAGCGTACGGTTTAGGATTAGGGGGCGGGTTAACGGAAGGCTTCGGGTAAGGGTTAGTATTAGGGTTAGTGTTAGGGTTAGGGGACGGGGATGGTTTAGGGTACAGGTTAGGGTACGACAACGCTTTAGGGTGAGCGTATGTGTTAGGGCACGGGTTAGTGTTAGCGTACGGGTTAGGATTAGGGGACAGGTTAGGGTAAGGCTTCGGGTAAGGGTTAGGGTTAGGGTTAGGGGACAGGAACGGGGAAGGTTTAGGGTACAGGATAGGATTTGACAACAGTTTAGGGTGTGTGTACGTGTTAGGGTAATGGTTAGTGTTAGCGTACGGGTTAGGATTAGCGGACAGGTTAGGGTAAGGCTTCGGGTAAGGGTTTGGGTTAGGGTTAGGGTTAGGGTACCGGGACTGTTTAGGGTATAGGTTAGGGTACGACAACGGTTTAGGGTGAGCGTACGTGTTAGGTTATGTGTTAGTGTTAGCGTACGGGTTAGGATTGGGGACTTGTTAGGGTAAGGCTTCGGGTAAGGGTTAGGGTTAGGGTTAGGGTTAGGGGACGGGGACGGGGACGGTTTAGGGTAGAGGTTAGTGTACGACAACTCTTTAGGGTGAGCGTACATGTTAGGGTACGGGTTAGAGTCAGCGTATAGGTTAGGAATAGGGGACGGGTTAGGGTAAGGCTACGGGTAAGGGTGAGGTTTAGGGTTAAGTTTAGGGGACGGGGACGGGGACGGTTTAGGGTACAGGTTATGGTACGACAACGGTTTAGGGTGAGCGTACGTGTTAGGGTACGGGTTAGTATTAGCGTACGGGTTAGGATTAGGGGACGGTTTAGGGTAAGGCTTCGGGTAAGTATTAGGGTTAGGGTTAGGCTTAGGGGAAGGGGACGACTTAGGGTACAGGTTAGGGTACGACAAAGTTTTAGGGTGAGCGTACGTGTTAGGGTACGGGTTAGTGTTAGCGTATGGTTTAGAATTGGGGGCCGAGTTATGGTAAGGCTTCGGGTAAGGGTTAGGGATAGTGTTAGGGTTAGGGTTAGGGGACGGGGATGGTTTAGGGTACAGGTTAGGGTACGAAAACGATTTAGGGTGAGCGTACGTGTTAGGGTACGGGTTAGTGTTAGCGTACGGGTTAGGATTATGGGACGGGTTAGGGTAAGGCTTCGGGTAAGTGTTAGGGTTAGGGTTAGGGTTAGAGTTAGGGTTAGGGTTAGGGTACAGGGACGGTTCAGGGTACAGGTTAGGGTACGACAATGGTTTAGGGTGAGTGTACGTGTTAGGGAAAGGGTTAGTGTTAGCATACGGGTTAGGATTAGGGGACAGATTAGGGTAAGGCTTCGGGTAAGGGTTAGGGTTAGGGTTAGGGTTAGGGTTAGTGTTAGGGTTAGGGGACGGGGACGGTTTAGGTTACAGGTTAGTGTACGACAACAGTTTAGGGTGAGCGTATGTGTTATTGTACTTGTTAGGGTTAGCGTACGGGTTAGGATTGGGGACGGGTTAGGGTAAGGCTTCGCGTAAGGGTTAGGGTTAGGGTTAGGGCTAGGGGACGGTGACGGTTTAGGGTAGAGTTTAGGGTACGACAACGGTTTAGGGTGAGGGTACGTGTTAGGACACGGGTTAGTGTTAGCGTACGGATTAGGATTAGGGGACGGGTTAGTGTAATGCTTCGGGTAAGTGTTAGGGTTAGGGTTAGGGTTAGGGTTAGGGGACAGGGACGGTTTAGGGTACATGTTAGGGTACGACAAAGATTTAGGGTGAGCGTGCGTGTTAGGGTATGGGTTAGTGTTAGCGTACGGGTTAGGATTAAGGGTCGGGTTGGGGTAAGGCTTGGGGTAAGGTTTAGGTTTAGGGCTAGGTTTAGGGTTAGGGTTAGGGTACGGGGACGGTTTAGGGTACAAGTTAGGGTAGGACAATGGTTGAGGTTGAGTGTACATTTTAGGGCACAGTTTACTGTTAGCGTACGGGTTAGGATTAGAGGACGGGTTATGGTAAGGCTTCGGGTAAGGGTTAGGGTTAAGGTTAGTTGACGGGGATGGTTTAGGGTACAGGTTAGTGTATGAGAATGGTTTAGGGTGAGCGTACGTGTTAGGATACGGGTTAGAGTTAGCGTATGGGTTAGGATTAGGGGACGGGTTAGTCTAAGGCTTCGCGTAAGGATTAGGGTTAGGGTTAGGGGACGGGGAGGGTTTAGGGTACAGGTTAGGGTATGACAATGGTTTAGGGTGAGCGTATGTGTTAGAGCATGGGTTAGTTTTAGCGTATCGGTTAGAATTATGAGACGGGTTAGGGTAAGGCTTCGGGTAAGGCTTAGGGTTTGGGTTAGGGTTAGGGTTAGGGAACGGGGATGGGGACGGTTTAGTGTACTGGTTAGGGTACAACCACACTTTAGGGTGAGCGTACGTGTTAGGGCACGGGTTAGTTTTAGCGTACGGGTTAGGATTAGGGGATGGGTTAGGGTAATCCTTCGGGTAAGGGTTAGGTTTAGGGTTAGGGTTAGGGAACGGGGACGGGGACTGGGATGGTTTAGGGTACAGGTTAGTGTACGACAGCGGTTTAGGGTGAGCGTACGTGTTAGGGTATGGGTTAGTGTTAGCGTACGGGTTAGGATTAGGGCACGGGTTAGGGTAAGGCTTGGTGTAAAAGTTAGGGTTAGGGTTAGGGTTAGGGTTAGGGGACTGGGACGGTTTAGGGTACAGGTTAGGGTAGGACAATGGTTTAGGTTCAGCGTACATGTTAGGGCACAGTTTACTGTTAGCGTACGGGTTAGGATTAGAGGACGGGTTATGGTAAGGCTTCGGGTAAGGCTTAGGTTTAGGTTTAGGGTTAGGGTTAGGGTTAGGGGATGGGGACGGTTTAGGATACATGTTAGGGTACGACAACGGTTTAGGGTGAGCATGCGTGTTAGGGTACGGGTTAGTGTTAGCGTACGGGTTAGGATTTGGGGACGGGTTAGGGTAAGGCGTCAGGTAAGGGTTAGGGTTAGGCTTAGGGTTAAGGGTCGGGGACAGGGACGGTTTAGGGTACAGGTTAGGGTACGACAACAGTTTAGGGTGAGCGTACATGTTAGGGTACGGTTAGTGTTAGCGTACGGGTTAGGATTATGGGACGGGTTAGGGTAAGGCGTCGGGTAAGGGTTAGGGTTAGGGTTAGGGTTAGGGTTAATGGTCAGGGACAGGGACGGTTTAGGGTACAGTTTAGGGTACAACAACCGTTTAGGGTGAGCGTACATGTTAGGGTACGGGTTAGTGTTAGCGTACGGGTTAGGATTATGGGACGGGTTAGGGTAAGGCTTCGGGTAAGCTTTAGGGTTAGGATAAGGGTTAGGGTTAGGGTTAGGGTAGAGGGACGGTTTAGGGTACAGGTTAGGGTACGACAACGGTTTAGGGTGAGCGTACGGGTTAGGGCAAGGGTTAGTGTTAGCGTACGGGTTAGGATTAGGGGACAGGTTAGGGTAAGGCTCCGGGTAAGGGTTAGGGTTAGGGTTAGGGTTAGGGTTAGGGTTAGGGGACGGAGACGGTTTAGGTGACAGGTTAGTGTACGACAACGTTTTAAGGTGAGCGTACGTGTAAGGGTACGGGATAGTGTTAGCGTACGGGTTAGGAATATGGGACATGTTAGGGTAAGGTTTCGGGTAAGGGCTAGGTTTACGGGACGGGGACGGGACGGTTTAGGGTACAGGTTAGTGTACGAGAACGGTTTAGGTTGAGCATACAGGTTGGGTTACGGGTTAGTGTTAGCGTACGGGTTAGGATTAGGGGACGGATTAGGGTAAGGCTTTGTGTAAGGGTTAGGTTTAGGGTTAGGGGACGGGGACGATTTAGGGTACAGCTTAGTGTATGACAAAGTTTTAGGGTGAGCGTATGTGTTAGGATACAGGTTAGTGTTAGCATACGGGTTAGAATTAGGGGACGAGTTAGGGTAAGGCTTCGGGTAAGGATTAGGGTTAGGGTTAGTGTTAGGGGACAGGGACGATTTAGGGTACAGATTAATGTACGACAACGGTTTAGGGTGAGCGTACGTGTTAGGGCACGGGTTAGTGTTAGCGTAGCGTTTAGGATTATGGGATGGGTTAATGTAAGGCTTCAGGTAAGGGTTAGGGTTTGGGTTAGGGTTAGGGTTAGGGTACAGGGACAGGAACGGTTTAGGGTACAGGTTAGGGTACGACAACGCTTTAGGGTGAGCGTACGTGTTAGGGCACGGATTAGTGTTAGCGTACGGTTAGGATTAGGGGACGGTTTAGGGTAAGGCTTCGGGTAAGGTTTAGGGTTATGGTTAGGGTTCGGGTTAGTGTTAGGTAATGGGGACGGTTTAGGGTACAGCTTAGTGTACGACAAATGTTTCGGGTGAGCGTACGTGTTAGGGCACGTGTTAGTGTTAGCGTGCGGGTTAGGTTTAGGGGACCGGTTAGGGTAAGGCTTCGGATAAGGTTTAAGGTTAGGGTTAGGGTTAGGGTTAGGGAACAGGGACGATTTAGGGTACAGGTTAGGGTACGACAAGGTTTTAGGGTGAGCGTACGTGTTACGGTACGGGTTAGTGTTAGCGTACGGGTTAGGATTACGGGACGGGTTAGGGTAAGGCTTCTGGTAAGGGTTAGGGTTAGGGTTAGGGTTAGGGGACGGGGACGGTTTAAGGTACAGGTTTGGGTACGTCAACGGTTTAGGGTGAGCGTACGTGTTAGGGTACGGGTTAGTGTTAGCGTACGGGTTAGGATTATGGGACGGGTTAGGGTAAGGCTTCGGGTAAGTGTTAGGGTTAGGGTTAGGGTTAGAGTTAGGGTTAGGGTTAGGGTACAGGGACGGTTCAGGGTACAGGTTAGGGTACGACAATGGTTTAGGGTGAGTGTACGTGTTAGGGCAAGGCTTAGTGTTAGCATACGGGTTAGGATTAGGGGACAGATTAGGGTAAGGCTTCGGGTAAGGGTTAGGGTTAGGGTTAGGGTTAGGGTTAGGGTTAGGGTTAGGGGACGGGGACGGTTTAGGTTACAGGTTAGTGTACGACAAGAGTTTAGGGTGAGCGTATGTGTTAGGGTACTTGTTAGTGTTAGCGTACGGGTTAGGATTGGGGACGGGTTAGGGTAAGGCTTCGCGTAAGGGTTAGGGTTAGGGTTAGGGCTAGGGGACGGTGACGGTTTAGGGTACAGGTTAGGGTACGACAACGGTTTAGGGTGAGGGTACGTGTTAGGACACGGGTTAGTGTTAGCGTACGGATTAGGATTAGAGGACGGGTTAGTGTAATGCTTCGGGTAAGTGTTAGGGTTAGGGTTAGGGTTAGGGGATGGGGACGGTTTAGGGTACATGTTAGGGTACGACAAAGATTTAGGGTGAGCGTGCGTGTTAGGGTATGGGTTAGTGTTAGCGTACGGGTTAGGATTAGGGGACGGGTTAGGGTAAGGCTCCGGGTAAGGGTTAGGGTTTGGGTTAGGGTTAGGGTTTGGGTTAGGGCACGGGAACGGTTTAGGGTACACGTTAGGGTACAACAATGCTTTAGGGTGAGCGTACGTGGTAGGGTATGTGTTAGTGTTAGCGAACGGGTTAGGATTAGGGGACGGGTTAGGATAAGCTTCGGGTAAGGGTTAGGGTTAGGGTTAGGTTTAGGGTTAGGGTTAGGGGATGGGGAGGGTTTAGGGTACAGGTTAGTGTACAATAACGGTTTAGGATGAGCGTACGTGATAGGGTAGGGTTTAGTGTTAGCGTACGGGTTCCGATTAGGTGATGGGTTAGTGTAAGGCTTCGGGTAAGGGTTAGGGTTAGGGTTAGGTTTAGGGTAAGTGTTAGGGCATGGGGAGGGTTTAGGGTACAGGTTAGGCTACGGCAACGGTTTAGGGTGAGCGTACGTGTTAGGGTATGGGTTAGTGTTAGCATACGGTTTAGAATTAGGGGACGGGTTAGGGTAAGCCTTCGGGTAAGTGTTAGTGTTAGGGTTAGGGTTACGGTTATGTTTAGGCGACGGGGACTGTTTAGGGTACAGCTTAGTTTAAGATAAAGTTTTAGGGTGAGCGAACATGTTAGGGTACGGGTTAGTGTTAGCGTACGGTTTAGGATTAGAGGACGGGTTAGGGTAAGGCTCCGGGTAAGGGTTAGGGTTAGGGTTAGGGGATGGGGACGGTTTAGGGTACAGGTTAGTGTACGAGAACGGTTTAGAGTGAGCCTATGTGTTAGGGTACGGGTTAGTGTTAGCGTACGGGTTAGGATTAGGGGACAGGTTAGTGTAAGGCTTCGGGTAAGGGTTAGGGTTAGGGTTTGGGGATGGGGACGGTTCAGGGTACAGTTTAGGGTACGACAACGGTTTAGGGTGAGCGTACGTGTTAGGGTACGGGTTAGGATTAGCGTACGGGTTAGGATTAGGGGGCGGGTTAACGGAAGGCTTCGGGTAAGGGTTAGTATTAGGGTTAGTGTTAGGGTTAGGGGACGGGGACGGTTTAGGGTACAGGTTAGGGTACGACAACGCTTTAGGGTGAGCGTATGTGTTAGGGCATGGGTTAGTGTTAGCGTACGGGTTAGGATTAGGGGACAGGTTAGGGTAAGGCTTCGGGTAAGGGTTAGGGTTAGGGTTAGGGGACAGGAACGGGGAAGGTTTAGGGTACAGGATAGGATTTGACAACAGTTTAGGGTGTGCGTACGTGTTAGGGTAAGGGTTAGTGTTAGCGTACGGGTTAGGATTAGGGGACAGGTTAGGGTAAGGCTTCGGGTAAGGGTTAGGGTTAGGGTTAGGGGACGGGCACGGGGAACGTTTAGGGTACACGATAGGATATGACAACTGTTTAGAGTGTGCGTACATGTTAGGGTAAGGTTTAGTGTTAGCGTACGGGTTAGGATTAGGGGACGGGTTAGGGTAAGGCTTCGGGTAAGGATTAGGGTTAGGGTTAGGGTTAGGGTACGGGGACTGTTTAGGGTATAGGCTAGGGTACGACAACGGTTTAGGGTGAGCGTACGTGTTAGGGTATGTGTTAGTGTTAGCGTACGGGTAGGATTGGGGACTTGTTAGGGTAAGGCTTCGGGTAAGGGTTAGGGTTAGGGTTAGGTTTAGGGGACGGGGACGGGGACGGTTTAGGGTAGAGGTTAGTGTAGGACAACTCTTTAGGGTGAGCGTACATGTTAGGGTACGGGTTAGAGTTAGCGTATAGCTTAGGAATAGGGGACGGGTTAGGGTAAGGCTACGGGTAAGGGTGAGGTTTAGGGTTAAGTTTAGGGGACGGGGACGGGGACGGTTAGGTACAGGTTATGGTACGACAACGGTTTAGGGTGAGCGTACGTGTTAGGGTACGGGTTAGTGTTAGCGTACGGGGTAGGATTATGGGACGGGTTAGGGTAAGGCTTCGGGTAAGGGTTAGGGTTAGGGTTAGGGTTAGGGTTAGGCTACAGGGACGGTTTAGGGTACAGGTTAGGGTACGACAACGGTTTATGGTGAGCGTATGTGTTAGGGCATGGGGTAGTTTTAGCGTATTATTTAGGATTATGGGACGGGTTAGGGTAAGGCTTCGGGTAAGGGGTAGGGTTTGGGATAGGGTTAGGGTTAGGGAACGGGGACGGGGACGGTTTAGTGTACAGGTTAGGGTACGACCACGCTTTAGGGTGAGCGTACCTGTTAGGGCACGGGTTAGTGTTAGCGTACGGGTTAGGATTAGGGGACGGGTTAGGGTAAGGCTTCGGGTAAGGGTTAGGTTTAGGGTTAGGGTTAGGGGACGGGGACGGGGACGGTTTAGGGTACAGGTTAGTGTACGACAGCAGTTTAGGGTGAGCATTCGTTTTAGGGCACGGGTTAGTGTTAGCGTATGGGTTAGGATTAGGGGACGGTTTAGGGTAAGGCTTCGGGTAAGTATTAGGGTTAGGGTTAGGCTTAGGGGAAGGGGACGACTTAGGGTACAGGTTAGGCTATGACAAAGTTTTAGGGTGAGCGTACGTGTTAGGGTATGGGTTAGTGTTAGCGTATGGTTTAGAATTGGGGGCCGAGTTAGGGTAAGGCTTCGGGTAAGGGTTAGGGATAGTGTTAGGGTTAGGTTTAGGGGACAGGGATGGTTTAGGGTACAGGTTAGGGTACGAAAACGATTTAGGGTGAGCGTACGTGTTAGGGTACGGGTTAGTGTTAGCGTACGGGTTAGGATTATGGGACGGGTTAGGGTAAGGCTTCGGGTAAGTGTTAGGGTTAGGGTTAGGGTTAGAGTTAGGGTTAGGGTTAGGGTACAGGGACGGTTCAGGGTACAGGTTAGGGTACGACAATGGTTTAGGGTGAGTGTACGTGTTAGGGCAAGGGTTAGTGTTAGCATACGGGTTAGGATTAGGGGACAGATTAGGGTAAGGCTTCGGGTAAGGGTTAGGGTTAGGGTTAGGGTTAGGTTTAGGGTTAGGGGACGGGGACGGTTTAGGTTACAGGTTAGTGTACGACAACAGTTTAGGGTGAGCGTATGTGTTAGGGTACTTGTTAGTGTTAGCGTACGGGTTAGGATTGGGGACGGGTTAGGGTAAGGTTTCGCGTAAGGGTTAGGGTTAGGGTTAGGGCTAGGGGACGGTGACGGTTTAGGGTACAGGTTAGGGTACGACAACGGTTTAGGGTGAGGGTACGTGTTAGGACACGGGTTAGTGTTAGCGTACGGATTAGGATTAGGGGACGGGTTAGTGTAATGCTTCGGGTAAGTGTTAGGGTTAGGGTTAGGGTTAGGGGACGGGGACGGTTTAGGGTACATGTTAGGGTACGACAAAGATTTAGGGTGAGCGTGCGTGTTAGGGTATGGGTTAGTGTTAGCGTACGGGTTAGGATTAAGGGTCGGGTTAGGGTAAGGCTTGGGGTAAGGTTTAGGTTTAGGGCTAGGTTTAGGGTTAGGGTTAGGGGACGGGGACGGTTTAGGGTACAAGTTAGGGTAGGACAATTGTTTAGGTTGAGTGTACATTTTAGGGCACAGTTTACTGTTAGCGTACGGGTTAGGATTAGAGGACGGGTTATGGTAAGGCTTCGGGTAAGGGTTAGGGTTAAGGTTAGTTGACGGGGATGGTTTAGGGTACAGGTTAGTGTATGAGAATGGTTTAGGGTGAGCGTACGTGTTAGGATACGGGTTAGAGTTAGCGTATGGGTTAGGATTAGGGGACGGGTTAGTGTAAGGCTTCGGGTAAGGATTAGGGTTAGGGTTAGGGGACGGGGACGGTTTAGGGTACAGGTTAGGGTATGACAACGGTTTAGGGTGAGCGTATGTGTTAGAGCATGGGTTAGTTTTAGCGTATCGGTTAGAATTATGAGACGGGTTAGGGTAAGGCTTCGGGTAAGGCTTAGGGTTTGGGTTAGGGTTAGGGTTAGGGAACGGGGATGGGGACGGTTTAGTGTACTGGTTAGGGTACAACCACACTTTAGGGTGAGCGTACGTGTTAGGGCACGGGTTAGTTTTAGCGTACGGGTTAGGATTAGGGGACGGGTTAGGGTAATCCTTCGGGTAAGGGTTAGGTTCAGGGTTAGGGTTAGGGAACGGGGACGGGGACTGGGATGGTTTAGGGTACAGGTTAGTGTACGACAGCGGTTTAGGGTGAGCGTACGTGTTAGGGTATGGGTTAGTGTTAGCGTACGGGTTAGGATTAGGGCACGGGTTAGGGTAAGGCTTGGTGTAAAAGTTAGGGTTAGGGTTAGGGTTAGGGTTAGGGGAGTGGGACGGTTTAGGGTACAGGTTAGGGTAGGACAATGGTTTAGGTTCAGCGTACATGTTAGGGCACAGTTTACTGTTAGCGTACGGGTTAGGATTAGAGGACGGGTTATGGTAAGGCTTCGGGTAAGGCTTAGGTTTAGGTTTAGGGTTAGGGTTAGGGTTAGGGGATGGGGACGGTTTAGGATACATGTTAGGGTACGACAACGGTTTAGGGTGAGCATGCGTGTTAGGGTACGGGTTAGTGTTAGCGTACGGGTTAGGATTTGGGGACGGGTTAGGGTAAGGCGTCAGGTAAGGGTTAGGGTTAGGCTTAGGGTTAAGGGTCGGGGACAGGGACGGTTTAGGGTACAGGTTAGGGTACGACAACAGTTTAGGGTGAGCGTACATGTTAGGGTACGGTTAGTGTTAGCGTACGGGTTAGGATTATGGGACGGGTTAGGGTAAGGCGTCGGGTAAGGGTTAGGGTTAGGGTTAGGGTTAGGGTTAATGGTCAGGGACAGGGACGGTTTAGGGTACAGTTTAGGGTACAACAACCGTTTAGGGTGAGCGTACATGTTAGGGTACGGGTTAGTGTTAGCGTACGGGTTAGGATTATGGGACGGGTTAGGGTAAGGCTTCGGGTAAGCTTTAGGGTTAGGATAAGGGTTAGGGTTAGGGTTAGGGTAGAGGGACGGTTTAGGGTACAGGTTAGGGTACGACAACAGTTTAGGGTGAGCGTACGGGTTAGGGCAAGGGTTAGTGTTAGCGTACGGGTTAGGATTAGGGGACAGGTTAGGGTAAGGCTCCGGGTAAGGGTTAGGGTTAGGGTTAGGGTTAGGGTTAGGGTTAGGGGACGGAGACGGTTTAGGTTACAGGTTAGTGTACGACAACGTTTTAAGGTGAGCGTACGTGTAAGGGTACGGGATAGTGTTAGCGTACGGGTTAGGAATATGGGACATGTTAGGGTAAGGTTTCGGGTAAGGGCTAGGTTTACGGGACGGGGACGGGACGGTTTAGGGTACAGGTTAGTGTACGAGAACGGTTTAGGTTGAGCATACAGGTTGGGTTACGGGTTAGTGTTAGCGTACGGGTTAGGATTAGGGGACGGATTAGGGTAAGGCTTTGTGTAAGGGTTAGGTTTAGGGTTAGGGGACGGGGACGATTTAGGGTACAGCTTAGTGTATGACAAAGTTTTAGGGTGAGCGTATGTGTTAGGATACAGGTTAGTGTTAGCATACGGTTTAGAATTAGGGGACGAGTTAGGGTAAGGCTTCGGGTAAGGATTAGGGTTAGGGTTAGTGTTAGGGGACAGGGACGATTTAGGGTACAGATTAATGTACGACAACGGTTTAGGGTGAGCGTACGTGTTAGGGCACGGGTTAGTGTTAGCGTAGCGTTTAGGATTATGGGATGGGTTAATGTAAGGCTTCAGGTAAGGGTTAGGGTTTGGGTTAGGGTTAGGGTTAGGGTACAGGGACAGGAACGGTTTAGGGTACAGGTTAGGGTACGACAACGCTTTAGGGTGAGCGTACGTGTTAGGGCACGGATTAGTGTTAGCGTACGGTTAGGATTAGGGGACGGTTTAGGGTAAGGCTTCGGGTAAGGTTTAGGGTTATGGTTAGGGTTCGGGTTAGTGTTAGGTAATGGGGACGGTTTAGGGTACAGCTTAGTGTACGACAAATGTTTCGGGTGAGCGTACGTGTTAGGGCACGTGTTAGTGTTAGCGTGCGGGTTAGGTTTAGGGGACCGGTTAGGGTAAGGCTTCGGATAAGGTTTAAGGTTAGGGTTAGGGTTAGGGTTAGGGAACAGGGACGATTTAGGGTACAGGTTAGGGTACGACAAGGTTTTAGGGTGAGCGTACGTGTTACGGTACGGGTTAGTGTTAGCGTACGGGTTAGGATTACGGGACGGGTTAGGGTAAGGCTTCTGGTAAGGGTTAGGGTTAGGGTTAGGGTTAGGGGACGGGGACGGTTTAAGGTACAGGTTTGGGTACGTCAACGGTTTAGGGTGAGCGTACGTGTTAGGGTACGGGTTAGTGTTAGTGTACGGGTTAGGATTATGGGACGGGTTAGGGTAAGGCTTCGGGTAAGTGTTAGGGTTAGGGTTAGGGTTAGAGTTAGGGTTAGGGTTAGGGTACAGGGACGGTTCAGGGTACAGGTTAGGGTACGACAATGGTTTAGGGTGAGTGTACGTGTTAGGGCAAGGCTTAGTGTTAGCATACGGGTTAGGATTAGGGGACAGATTAGGGTAAGGCTTCGGGTAAGGGTTAGGGTTAGGGTTAGGGTTAGGGTTAGGGTTAGGGTTAGGGGACGGGGACGGTTTAGGTTACAGGTTAGTGTACGACAAGAGTTTAGGGTGAGCGTATGTGTTAGGGTACTTGTTAGTGTTAGCGTACGGGTTAGGATTGGGGACGGGTTAGGGTAAGGCTTCACGTAAGGGTTAGGGTTAGGGTTAGGGCTAGGGGACGGTGACGGTTTAGGGTACAGGTTAGGGTACGACAACGGTTTAGGGTGAGGGTACGTGTTAGGACACGGGTTAGTGTTAGCGTACGGAATAGGATTAGGGGACGGGTTAGTGTAATGCTTCGGGTAAGTGTTAGGGTTAGGGTTAGGGTTAGGGTTAGGGGATGGGGACGGTTTAGGGTACATGTTAGGGTACGACAAAGATTTAGGGTGAGCGTGCGTGTTAGGGTATGGGTTAGTGTTAGCGTACGGGTTAGGATTAGGGGACGGGTTAGGGTAAGGCTCCGGGTAAGGGTTAGGGTTTGGGTTAGGGTTAGGGTTTGGGTTAGGGCACGGGAACGGTTTAGGGTACACGTTAGGGTACAACAATGCTTTAGGGTGAGCGTACGTGGTAGGGTATGTGTTAGTGTTAGCGAACGGGTTAGGATTAGGGGACGGGTTAGGATAAGCTTCGGGTAAGGGTTAGGGTTAGGGTTAGGTTTAGGGTTAGGGTTAGGGGATGGGGAGGGTTTAGGGTACAGGTTAGTGTACAATAACGGTTTAGGATGAGCGTACGTGATAGGGTAGGGTTTAGTGTTAGCGTACGGGTTCCGATTAGGTGATGGGTTAGGGTAAGGCTTCGGGTAAGGGTTAGGGTTAGGGTTAGGTTTAGGGTAAGTGTTAGGGCATGGGGAGGGTTTAGGGTACAGGTTAGGCTATGGCAACGGTTTAGGGTGAGCGTACGTGTTAGGGTACGGGTTAGTGTTAGCATACGGTTTAGAATTAGGGGACGGGTTAGGGTAAGCCTTCGGGTAAGTGTTAGTGTTAGGGTTAGGGTTACGGTTATGTTTAGGCGACGGGGACTGTTTAGGGTACAGCTTAGTTTAAGATAAAGTTTTAGGGTGAGCGAACATGTTAGGGTACGGGTTAGTGTTAGCGTACGGTTTAGGATTAGAGGACGGGTTAGGGTAAGGCTCCGGGTAAGGGTTAGGGTTAGGGTTAGGGGATGGGGACGGTTTAGGGTACAGGTTAGTGTACGAGAACGGTTTAGAGTGAGCCTATATGTTAGGGTACGGGTTAGTGTTAGCGTACGGGTTAGGATTACGGGACAGGTTAGTGTAAGGCTTCGGGTAAGGGTTAGGGTTAGGGTTTGGGGATGGGGACGGTTCAGGGTACAGTTTAGGGTATGACAACGGTTTAGGGTGAGCGTACGTGTTAGGGTACGGGTTAGGATTAGCGTACGGGTTAGGATTAGGGGGCGGGTTAACGGAAGGCTTCGGGTAAGGGTTAGTATTAGGGTTAGTGTTAGGGTTAGGGGACGGGGACGGTTTAGGGTACAGGTTAGGGTACGACAACGCTTTAGGGTGAGCGTATGTGTTAGGGCATGGGTTAGTGTTAGCGTACGGGTTAGGATTAGGGGACAGGTTAGGGTAAGGCTTCGGGTAAGGGTTAGGGTTAGGGTTAGGGGACAGGAACGGGGAAGGTTTAGGGTACAGGATAGGATTTGACAACAGTTTAGGGTGTGCGTACGTGTTAGGGTAAGGGTTAGTGTTAGCGTACGGGTTAGGATTAGGGGACAGGTTAGGGTAAGGCTTCGGGTAAGGGTTAGGGTTAGGGTTAGGGGACGGGCACGGGGAACGTTTAGGGTACACGATAGGATATGACAACTGTTTAGAGTGTGCGTACATGTTAGGGTAAGGTTTAGTGTTAGCGTACGGGTTAGGATTAGGGGACGGGTTAGGGTAAGGCTTCGGGTAAGGATTAGGGTTAGGGTTAGGGTTAGGGTACGGGGACTGTTTAGGGTATAGGCTAGGGTACGACAACGGTTTAGGGTCAGCGAACGTGTTAGGGTATGTGTTAGTGTTAGCGTACGGGTAGGATTGGGGACTTGTTAGGGTAAGGCTTCGGGTAAGGGTTAGGGTTAGGGTTAGGTTTAGGGGACGGGGACGGGGACGGTTTAGGGTAGAGGTTAGTGTAGGACAACTCTTTAGGGTGAGCGTACATGTTAGGGTACGGGTTAGAGTTAGCGTATAGCTTAGGAATAGGGGACGGGTTAGGGTAAGGCTACGGGTAAGGGTGAGGTTTAGGGTTAAGTTTAGGGGATGGGGACGGGGACGGTTAGGTACAGGTTATGGTACGACAACGGTTTAGGGTGAGCGTACGTGTTAGGGTACGGGTTAGTGTTAGCGTACGGGGTAGGATTATGGGACGGGTTAGGGTAAGGCTTCGGGTAAGGGTTAGGGTTAGGGTTAGGGTTAGGGTTAGGCTACAGGGACGGTTTAGGGTACAGGTTAGGGTACGACAACGGTTTATGGTGAGCGTATGTGTTAGGGCATGGGGTAGTTTTAGCGTATTATTTAGGATTATGGGACGGGTTAGGGTAAGGCTTCGGGTAAGGGGTAGGGTTTGGGATAGGGTTAGGGTTAGGGAACGGGGACGGGGACGGTTTAGTGTACAGGTTAGGGTACGACCACGCTTTAGGGTGAGCGTACCTGTTAGGGCACGGGTTAGTGTTAGCGTACGGGTTAGGATTAGGGGACGGGTTAGGGTAAGGCTTCGGGTAAGGGTTAGGTTTAGGGTTAGGGTTAGGGGACGGGGACGGGGACGGTTTAGGGTACAGGTTAGTGTACGACAGCAGTTTAGGGTGAGCATTCGTTTTAGGGCACGGGTTAGTGTTAGCGTATGGGTTAGGATTAGGGGACGGTTTAGGGTAAGGCTTCGGGTAAGTATTAGGGTTAGGGTTAGGCTTAGGGGAAGGGGACGACTTAGGGTACAGGTTAGGCTATGACAAAGTTTTAGGGTGAGCGTACGTGTTAGGGTATGGGTTAGTGTTAGCGTATGGTTTAGAATTGGGGGCCGAGTTAGGGTAAGGCTTTGGGTAAGGGTTAGGGATAGTGTTAGGGTTAGGTTTAGGGGACGGGGATGGTTTAGGGTACAGGTTAGGGTACGAAAACGATTTAGGGTGAGCGTACGTGTTAGGGTACGGGTTAGTGTTAGCGTACGGGTTAGGATTATGGGACGGGTTAGGGTAAGGCTTCGGGTAAGTGTTAGGGTTAGGGTTAGGGTTAGAGTTAGGGTTAGGGTTAGGGTACAGGGACGGTTCAGGGTACAGGTTAGGGTACGACAATGGTTTAGGGTGAGTGTACGTGTTAGGGCAAGGGTTAGTGTTAGCATACGGGTTAGGATTAGGGGACAGATTAGTGTAAGGCTTGGTGTAAGGGTTAGGGTTAGGGTTAGGGTTAGGGTTAGGGGAGTGGGACGGTTTAGGGTACAGGTTAGGGTAGGACAATGGTTTAGGTTCAGCGTACATGTTAGGGCACAGTTTACTGTTAGCGTACGGGTTAGGATTAGAGGACGGGTTATGGTAAGGCTTCGGGTAAGGGTTAGGTTTAGGTTTAGGGTTAGGGTTAGGGTTAGGGGACGGGGACGGTTTAGGGTACATGTTAGGGTACGACAACGGTTTAGGGTGAGCGTGCGTGTTAGGGTACGGGTTAGTGTTAGCGTACGGGTTAGGATTATGGGACGGGTTAGGGTAAGGCTTCGGGTAAGGGTTAGGGTTAGGATAAGGATTAGGGTTAGGGTTAGGGTAGAGGGACGGTTTAGGGTACAGGTTAGGGTACGACAACGGGTTAGGGTGAGCGTACGTGTTAGGGCAAGGGTTAGTGTTAGCGTACGGGTTAGGATTAGGGGACAGGTTAGGGTAAGGCTCCGGGTAAGGGTTAGGGTTAGGGTTAGGGTTAGGGTTAGGGTTAGGGGTCGGAGACGGTTTAGGTTACAGGTTAGTGTACGACAACGTTTTAAGGTGAGCGAACGTTTAAGGGTACGGGATAGTGTTAGCGTACGGGTTAGGAATAGGGGACATGTTAGGGTAAGGTTTCGGGTAAGGGCTAGGGTTAGGGGACGGGGACGGGACGGTTTAGGGTACAGGTTAGTGTACGAGAACGGTTTAGGTTGAGCATACGGGTTAGGTTACGGGTTAGTGTTAGCGTACGGGTTAGGATTAGGGGACGGGTTAGGGTAAGGCTTTGTGTAAGGGTTAGGTTTAGGGTTAGGGGACGGGGACGATTTAGGGTACAGCTTAGTGTACGACAAAGTTTTAGGGTGAGCGTATGTGTTAGGATACAGGTTAGTGTTAGCATACGGGTTAGAATTAGGGGACGAGTTAGGGTAAGGCTTCGGGTAAGGATTAGGGTTAGGGTTAGGGTTAGGGGACAGGGACGATTTAGGGTACAGGTTAATGTACGACAACGGTTTAGGATGAGCGTACGTGTTAGGGCACGGGTTAGAGTTACCGTAGCGTTTAGGATTATGGGATGGGTTAGTGTAAGGCTTCGGGTAAGGGTTAGGGTTTGGGTTAGGGTTAGGGTTAGGGTACAGGGACAGGAACGGTTTAGGGTACAGGTTAGGGTACGACAACGCTTTAGGGTGAGCGTACGTGTTAGGGCACGGGTTAGTGTTAGCGTACGGTTAGGATTAGGGGACGGGTTAGGGTAAGGCTTCGGGTAAGGTTTAGGGTTATGGTTAGGGTTCAGGTTAGTGTTAGGTAATGGGGACGGTTTAGGGTACAGCTTAGTGTACGACAAATGTTTCGGGTGAGCGTACGTGTTAGGGCACGGGTTAGTGTTAGCGTGCGGGTTAGGTTTAGGGGACCGGTTAGGGTAAGGCTTCGGGTAAGGTTTAAGGTTAGGGTTAGGGTTAGGGTTAGGGGACAGGGACGATTTATGGTACAGGTTAGGGTACGACAAGGTTTTAGGGTGAGCGTACGTGTTAGGGTACGGGTTAGTGTTAGCGTACGGGTTAGGATTACGTGACGGGTTAGGGTAAGGCTTCTGGTAAGGGTTAGGGTTAGGGTTAGGGGACGGGGACGGTTTAGGGTACAGGTTAGGGTACGTCAACGGTTTAGGGTGAGCGTACGTGTTAGGGTACGGGTTAGTGTTAGCGTACGGGTTAGGATTATGGGACGGGTTAGGGTAAGGCTTCGGGTAAGCGTTAGGGTTAGGGTTAGGGTTAGGGTTACGGTTAGGGTTAAGGGACGGGGACGGTTTAGGGTACAGGTTAGTGTACGACAAATGTTTAGGGTGAGCGTACGTGATAGGGTATGGGTTAGTGTTAGCGTACGTGATAGGATCAGGGGACGGGTTAGGGTAAGGCTTCGGGTAAGGGTTATGGTTAGGGTTAGGTTTAGGGAACGGGGACGGTTTAGGGTACAGGTTAGGGTACGACAACGGTTTAGGTTGAGCGTATGTGTTAGGGCACGGTTTACTGTTAGCGTACGTGTTAGGATTAGAGGACGGGTTAGGTTAAGGATTCGGGTAATTGTTAGGGTTAGGGTAAGGGTTACGGGATGGGGACGGTTTAGGGTACAGGTTAGGGTACGACAAAGTTTTCGGGTGAGCGTACGTGTTAGGACTCGGTTTAGTGTTAGCGTACGGGTTAGGATTAAGGGACAGGTTAGAGTAAGGCTTCGGTTAAGGGTTAGGGTTAGGGTTAGCTTTAGGGTTACTGTTAGGGGACGGGGACGGTTTAGGGTACAGGTTAGGGTACGACAACGGTTTAGGGTGAGCGTACGTGGTAGGGTAAGGGTTAGGGTTAGCGTACGGGATAGGATTATGGGATGGGTTAGGGTAAAGCTTCGGGTAAAGGTTAGGTTTTGGTTTAGGTTTAGGGTTAGGGTTAGGGGACGGGGACGGTTTAGGGTACAGGTTGGGGTACGGCAACGGTTTAGGGTGAGCGTACGTGTTAGGGTACGGGTTAGTGTTAACGTACGGGTTAGGATCAGGACACGGGTTAGGGTAAGGCTTCGGGTATGTGTTAGGGTTACGGTTAGGGACGGGGACGGTTTAGGGTACAGGTTAGGGTAGGACAACGGTTTAGGGTGAGGGTACATGTTAGGGCACAGTTTACTGTTAGCGTACAGGTTAGGATTAGAAGGACGGGTTAGGGTAAGGTTTCGGGTAAGTGTTAGGGTTAGGGTTAGGGTTAGGGGACGGTTTAGGGTACAGGTTAGGGTACGACAATGGTTTAGGTTGAGCGTACGTGTTAGGGCACAGGTTAGTGTTAGCGTACGGGTTAGGATTAGGGGACGGGTTAGGGTAAGGCTCCGGGTAAGGGTTAGGGTTTGGGTTAGGGTTAGGGTTAGGGTTAGGGCATGGGAACGGTTTAGGGTACACGTTAGGGTACAACAATGCTTTAGGGTGAGCGTACGTGGTAGGTTATGTGTTAGTGTTAGCGAACGGGTTAGGATTAGGGGACGGGTTAGGATAAGCTTCGGGTAAGGGTTAGGTTTAGGGTTAGGTTTAGGGTTAGGGTTAGGGGATGGGGAGGGTTTAGGGTACAGGTTAGGGTACAACAACGGTTTAGGGTGAGCGTACGTGATAGGGTATGGGTTAGTGTTAGCGTACGGGTTCCGATTAGGTGATGGGTTAGGGTAAGGCTTCGGGTAAGGTTTAGGGTTAGGGTTAGGTTTAGGGTAAGTGTTAGGGCATGGGGAGGTTTAGGGTACAGGTTAGGCTACGACAACGGTTTAGGGTGAGCGTACGTGTTAGGGTACGGGTTAGTGTTAGCGTACGGTTTAGGATTAGGGGACGGGTTAGGGTAAGCCTTCGGGTAAGTGTTAGTGTTAGGGTTAGGGTTACGGTTATGTTTAGGCGACGGGGACTGTTTAGGGTACAGCTTAGGTTAAG
Source organism: Delphinapterus leucas (assembly GCF_059928025.1). Lineage (NCBI taxonomy): Eukaryota > Metazoa > Chordata > Mammalia > Artiodactyla > Monodontidae > Delphinapterus > Delphinapterus leucas. The sequence continues at coordinate 690,339 of NW_028322280.1, forward strand.
ATAACGGTTTAGGGTGAGCGAACATGTTAGGGTACGGGTTAGTGTTAGCGTACGGTTTAGGATTAGAGGACGGGTTAGGGTAAGGCTCCGGGTAAGGGTTAGGGTTAGGGTTAGGGGATGGGGACGGTTTAGGGTACAGGTTAGTGTACGAGAACGGTTTAGAGTGAGCCTACGTGTTAGGGTATGGGTTAGTGTTAGCGTACGGGTTAGGATTAGGGGACAGGTTAGTGTAAGGCTTCGGGTAAGGGTTAGGGTTAGGGTTTGGGGATGGGGACTGTTCAGGGTACAGTTTAGGGTACGACAACGGTTTAGGGTGAGCGTACGTGTTAGGGTACGGGTTAGGGTTAGCGTACGGTTTAGGATTAGGGGGCGGGTTAACGGAAGGCTTCGGGTAAGGGTTAGTATTAGGGTTAGTGTTAGGGTTAGGGGACGGGGATGGTTTAGGGTACAGGTTAGGGTACGACAACGCTTTAGGGTGAGCGTATGTGTTAGGGCACGGGTTAGTGTTAGCGTACGGGTTAGGATTAGGGGACAGGTTAGGGTAAGGCTTCGGGTAAGGGTTAGGGTTAGGGTTAGGGGACAGGAACGGGGAAGGTTTAGGGTACAGGATAGGATTTGACAACAGTTTAGGGTGTGTGTACGTGTTAGGGTAATGGTTAGTGTTAGCGTACGGGTTAGGATTAGGGGACAGGTTAGGGTAAGGCTTCGGGTAAGGGTTTGGGTTAGGGTTAGGGTTAGGGTACCGGGACTGTTTAGGGTATAGGTTAGGGTACGACAACGGTTTAGGGTGAGCGTACGTGTTAGGTTATGTGTTAGTGTTAGCGTACGGGTTAGGATTGGGGACTTGTTAGGGTAAGGCTTCGGGTAAGGGTTAGGGTTAGGGTTAGGGTTAGGGGACGGGGACGGGGACGGTTTAGGGTAGAGGTTAGTGTACGACAACTCTTTAGGGTGAGCGTACATGTTAGGGTACGGGTTAGAGTCAGCGTATAGGTTAGGAATAGGGGACGGGTTAGGGTAAGGCTACGGGTAAGGGTGAGGTTTAGGGTTAAGTTTAGGGGACGGGGACGGGGACGGTTTAGGGTACAGGTTATGGTACGACAACGGTTTAGGGTGAGCGTACGTGTTAGGGTACGGGTTAGTATTAGCGTACGGGTTAGGATTAGGGGACGGTTTAGGGTAAGGCTTCGGGTAAGTATTAGGGTTAGGGTTAGGCTTAGGGGAAGGGGACGACTTAGGGTACAGGTTAGGGTACGACAAAGTTTTAGGGTGAGCGTACGTGTTAGGGTACGGGTTAGTGTTAGCGTATGGTTTAGAATTGGGGGCCGAGTTATGGTAAGGCTTCGGGTAAGGGTTAGGGATAGTGTTAGGGTTAGGGTTAGGGGACGGGGATGGTTTAGGGTACAGGTTAGGGTACGAAAACGATTTAGGGTGAGCGTACGTGTTAGGGTACGGGTTAGTGTTAGCGTACGGGTTAGGATTATGGGACGGGTTAGGGTAAGGCTTCGGGTAAGTGTTAGGGTTAGGGTTAGGGTTAGAGTTAGGGTTAGGGTTAGGGTACAGGGACGGTTCAGGGTACAGGTTAGGGTACGACAATGGTTTAGGGTGAGTGTACGTGTTAGGGAAAGGGTTAGTGTTAGCATACGGGTTAGGATTAGGGGACAGATTAGGGTAAGGCTTCGGGTAAGGGTTAGGGTTAGGGTTAGGGTTAGGGTTAGGGTTAGTGTTAGGGTTAGGGGACGGGGACGGTTTAGGTTACAGGTTAGTGTACGACAACAGTTTAGGGTGAGCGTATGTGTTAGGGTACTTGTTAGGGTTAGCGTACGGGTTAGGATTGGGGACGGGTTAGGGTAAGGCTTCGCGTAAGGGTTAGGGTTAGGCTTAGGGCTAGGGGACGGTGACGTTTTAGGGTAGAGTTTAGGGTACGACAACGGTTTAGGGTGAGGGTACGTGTTAGGACACGGGTTAGTGTTAGCGTACGGATTAGGATTAGGGGACGGGTTAGAGTAATGCTTCGGGTAAGTGTTAGGGTTAGGGTTAGGGTTAGGGTTAGGGGACGGGGACGGTTTAGGGTACATGTTAGGGTACGACAAAGATTTAGGGTGAGCGTGCGTGTTAGGGTATGGGTTAGTGTTAGCGTACGGGTTAGGATTAAGGGTCAGGTTGGGGTAAGGCTTGGGGTAAGGTTTAGGTTTAGGGCTAGGTTTAGGGTTAGGGTTAGGGTACGGGGACGGTTTACGGTACAAGTTAGGGTAGGACAATGGTTGCGGTTGAGTGTACATTTTAGGGCACAGTTTACTGTTAGCGTACGGGTTAGGATTAGAGGACGGGTTATGGTAAGGCTTCGGGTAAGGGTTAGGGTTAAGGTTAGTTGACGGGGATGGTTTAGGGTACAGGTTAGTGTATGAGAATGGTTTAGGGTGAGCGTACGTGTTAGGATACGGGTTAGAGTTAGCGTATGGTTTAGGATTAGGGGACGGGTTAGTCTAAGGCTTCGCGTAAGGATTAGGGTTAGGGTTAGGGGACGGGGAAGGTTTAGGGTACAGGTTAGGGTACGACAACGGTTTAGGGTGAGCGTACGGGTTAGGGCAAGGGTTAGTGTTAGCGTACGGGTTAGGATTAGGGGACAGGTTAGGGTAAGGCTCCGGGTAAGGGTTAGGGTTAGGGTTAGGGTTAGGGTTAGGGTTAGGGGACGGAGACGGTTTAGGTGACAGGTTAGTGTACGACAACGTTTTAAGGTGAGCGTACGTGTAAGGGTACGGGATAGTGTTAGCGTACGGGTTAGGAATAGGGGACATGTTAAGGTAAGGTTTCGGGTAAGGGCTAGGTTTAGGGGACGGGGACGGGACGGTTTAGGGTACAGGTTAGTGTACGAGAACGGTTTAGGTTGAGCATACAGGTTGGGATACGGGTTAGTGTTAGCGTACGGGTTAGGATTAGGGGACGGATTAGGGTAAGGCTTTGTGTAAGGGTTAGGTTTAGGGTTAGGGGACGGGGACGATTTAGGGTACAGCTTAGTGTATGACAAAGTTTTAGGGTGAGCGTATGTGTTAGGATACAGGTTAGTGTTAGCATACGGGTTAGAATTAGGGGACGAGTTAGGGTAAGGCTTCGGGTAAGGATTAGGGTTAGGGTTAGTGTTAGGGGACAGGGACGATTTAGGGTACAGATTAATGTACGACAACGGTTTAGGGTGAGCGTACGTGTTAGGGCACGGGTTAGTGTTAGCGTAGCGTTTAGGATTATGGGATGGGTTAATGTAAGGCTTCAGGTAAGGGTTAGGGTTTGGGTTAGGGTTAGGGTTAGGGTACAGGGACAGGAACGGTTTAGGGTACAGGTTAGGGTACGACAACGCTTTAGGGTGAGCGTACGTGTTAGGGCACGGATTAGTGTTAGCGTACGGTTAGGATTAGGGGACGGTTTAGGGTAAGGCTTCGGGTAAGGTTTAGGGTTATGGTTAGGGTTCGGGTTAGTGTTAGGTAATGGGGACGGTTTAGGGTACAGCTTAGTGTACGACAAATGTTTCGGGTGAGCGTACGTGTTAGGGCACGGGTTAGTGTTAGCGTGCGGGTTAGGTTTAGGGGACCGGTTAGGGTAAGGCTTCGGATAAGGTTTAAGGTTAGGGTTAGGGTTAGGGTTAGGGAACAGGGACGATTTAGGGTACAGGTTAGGGTACGACAAGGTTTTAGGGTGAGCGTACGTGTTACGGTACGGGTTAGTGTTAGCGTACGGGTTAGGATTACGGGACGGGTTAGGGTAAGGCTTCTGGTAAGGGTTAGGGTTAGGGTTAGGGTTAGGGGACGGGGACGGTTTAAGGTACAGGTTTGGGTACGTCAACGGTTTAGGGTGAGCGTACGTGTTAGGGTACGGGTTAGTGTTAGCGTACGGGTTAGGATTATGGGACGGGTTAGGGTAAGGCTTCGGGTAAGTGTTAGGGTTAGGGTTAGGGTTAGAGTTAGGGTTAGGGTTAGGGTACAGGGACGGTTCAGGGTACAGGTTAGGGTACGACAATGGTTTAGGGTGAGTGTACGTGTTAGGGCAAGGCTTAGTGTTAGCATACGGGTTAGGATTAGGGGACAGATTAGGGTAAGGCTTCGGGTAAGGGTTAGGGTTAGGGTTAGGGTTAGGGTTAGGGTTAGGGTTAGGGGACGGGGACGGTTTAGGTTACAGGTTAGTGTACGACAAGAGTTTAGGGTGAGCGTATGTGTTAGGGTACTTGTTAGTGTTAGCGTACGGGTTAGGATTGGGGACGGGTTAGGGTAAGGCTTCGCGTAAGGGTTAGGGTTAGGGTTAGGGCTAGGGGACGGTGACGGTTTAGGGTACAGGTTAGGGTACGACAACGGTTTAGGGTGAGGGTACGTGTTAGGACACGGGTTAGTGTTAGCGTACGGATTAGGATTAGGGGACGGGTTAGTGTAATGCTTCGGGTAAGTGTTAGGGTTAGGGTTAGGGTTAGGGGATGGGGACGGTTTAGGGTACATGTTAGGGTACGACAAAGATTTAGGGTGAGCGTGCGTGTTAGGGTATGGGTTAGTGTTAGCGTACGGGTTAGGATTAGGGGACGGGTTAGGGTAAGGCTCCGGGTAAGGGTTAGGGTTTGGGTTAGGGTTAGGGTTAGGGTTAGGGCACGGGAACGGTTTAGGGTACACGTTAGGGTACAACAATGCTTTAGGGTGAGCGTACGTGGTAGGGTATGTGTTAGTGTTAGCGAACGGGTTAGGATTAGGGGACGGGTTAGGATAAGCTTCGGGTAAGGGTTAGGGTTAGGGTTAGGTTTAGGGTTAGGGTTAGGGGATGGGGAGGGTTTAGGGTACAGGTTAGTGTACAATAACGGTTTAGGGTGAGCGTACGTGATAGGGTAGGGTTTAGTGTTAGCGTACGGGTTCCGATTAGGTGATGGGTTAGGGTAAGGCTTCGGGTAAGGGTTAGGGTTAGGGTTAGGTTTAGGGTAAGTGTTAGGGCATGGGGAGGGTTTAGGGTACAGGTTAGGCTACGGCAACGGTTTAGGGTGAGCGTACGTGTTACGGTACGGGTTAGTGTTATCATACGGTTTAGAATTAGGGGACGGGTTAGGGTAAGCCTTCGGGTAAGTGTTAGTGTTAGGGTTAGGGTTACGGTTATGTTTAGGCGACGGGGACTGTTTAGGGTACAGCTTAGTTTAAGATAAAGTTTTAGGGTGAGCGAACATGTTAGGGTACGGGTTAGTGTTAGCGTACGGTTTAGGATTAGAGGACGGGTTAGGGTAAGGCTCCGGGTAAGGGTTAGGGTTAGGGTTAGGGGATGGGGACGGTTTAGGGTACAGGTTAGTGTACGAGAACGGTTTAGAGTGAGCCTATGTGTTAGGGTACGGGTTAGTGTTAGCGTACGGGTTAGGATTAGGGGACAGGTTAGTGTAAGGCTTCGGGTAAGGGTTAGGGTTAGGGTTTGGGGATGGGGACGGTTCAGGGTACAGTTTAGGGTACGACAACGGTTTAGGGTGAGCGTACGTGTTAGGGTACGGATTAGGATTAGCGTACGGGTTAGGATTAGGGGGCGGGTTAACGGAAGGCTTCGGGTAAGGGTTAGTATTAGGGTTAGTGTTAGGGTTAGGGGACGGGGACGGTTTAGGGTACAGGTTAGGGTACGACAATGCTTTAGGGTGAGCGTATGTGTTAGGGCATGGGTTAGTGTTAGCGTACGGGTTAGGATTAGGGGACAGGTTAGGGTAAGGCTTCGGGTAAGGGTTAGGGTTAGGGTTAGGGGACAGGAACGGGGAAGGTTTAGGGTACAGGATAGGATTTGACAACAGTTTAGGGTGTGCGTACGTGTTAGGGTAAGGGTTAGTGTTAGCGTACGGGTTAGGATTAGGGGACAGGTTAGGGTAAGGCTTCGGGTAAGGGTTAGGGTTAGGGTTAGGGGACGGGCACGGGGAACGTTTAGGGTACACGATAGGATATGACAACTGTTTAGAGTGTGCGTACATGTTAGGGTAAGGTTTAGTGTTAGCGTACGGGTTAGGATTAGGGGACGGGTTAGGGTAAGGCTTCGGGTAAGGGTTAGGGTTAGGGTTAGGGTTAGGGTACGGGGACTGTTTAGGGTATAGGCTAGGGTACGACAACGGTTTAGGGTGAGCGTACATGTTAGGGTATGTGTTAGTGTTAGCGTACGGTTAGGATTGGGTACTTGTTAGGGTAAGGCTTCGGGTAAGGGTTAGGGTTAGGGTTAGGTTTAGGGGACGGGGACGGGGACGGTTTAGGGTAGAGGTTAGTGTAGGACAACTCTTTAGGGTGAGCGTACATGTTAGGGTACGGGTTAGAGTTAGCGTATAGCTTAGGAATAGGGGACGGGTTAGGGTAAGGCTACGGGTAAGGGTGAGGTTTAGGGTTAAGTTTAGGGGACGGGGACGGGGACGGTTAGGTACAGGTTATGGTACGACAACGGTTTAGGGTGAGCGTACGTGTTAGGGTACGGGTTAGTGTTAGCGTACGGGGTAGGATTATGGGACGGGTTAGGGTAAGGCTTCGGGTAAGGGTTAGGGTTAGGGTTAGGCTACAGGGACGGTTTAGGGTACAGGTTAGGGTACGACAACGGTTTATGGTAAGCGTATGTGTTAGGGCATGGGGTAGTTTTAGCGTATTATTTAGGATTATGGGACGGGTTAGGGTAAGGCTTCGGGTAAGGGGTAGGGTTTGGGATAGGGTTAGGGTTAGGGAACGGGGACGGGGACGGTTTAGTGTACAGGTTAGGGTACGACCACGCTTTAGGGTGAGCGTACCTGTTAGGGCACGGGTTAGTGTTAGCGTACGGGTTAGGATTAGGGGACGGGTTAGGGTAAGGCTTCGGGTAAGGGTTAGGTTTAGGGTTAGGGTTAGGGGACGGGGACGGGGACGGTTTAGGGTACAGGTTAGTGTACGACAGCAGTTTAGGGTGAGCATTCGTTTTAGGGCACGGGTTAGTGTTAGCGTATGGGTTAGGATTAGGGGTCGGTTTAGGGTAAGGCTTCGGGTAAGTATTAGGGTTAGGGTTAGGCTTAGGGGAAGGGGACGACTTAGGGTACAGGTTAGGCTATGACAAAGTTTTAGGGTGAGCGTACGTGTTAGGGTATGGGTTAGTGTTAGCGTATGGTTTAGAATTGGGGGCCGAGTTAGGGTAAGGCTTCGGGTAAGGGTTAGGGATAGTGTTAGGGTTAGGTTTAGGGGACGGGGATGGTTTAGGGTACAGGTTAGGGTACGAAAACGTTTTAAGGTGAGCGTACGTGTAAGGGTACGGGATAGTGTTAGCGTACGGGTTAGGAATAGGGGACATGTTAGGGTAAGGTTTCGGGTAAGGGCTAGGGTTAGGGGACCGGGACGGGATGGATTAGGGTACAGGTTAGTGTATGAGAACGGTTTAGGTTGAGCATACGGGTTAGGTTACGGGTTAGTGTTAGCGTACGGGTTAGGATTAGGGGACGGGTTAGGGTAAGGCTTTGTGTAAGGGTTAGGTTTAGGGTTAGGGGACGGGGACGATTTAGGGTACAGCTTAGTGTACGACAAAGTTTTAGGGTGATTGTATCTGTTAGGATACAGGTTAGTGTTAGCATACGGGTTAGAATTAGGGGACGGGTTAGTGTAAGGCTTCGGGTAAGGATTAGGGTTAGGGTTAGGGTTAGGGGACAGGGACGATTTAGGGTACAGGTTAATGTACGACAACGGTTTAGGGTGAGCATACGTGTTAGGGCACGGGTTAGTGTTAGCGTAGAGTTTAGGATTATGGGATGGGTTAGTGTAAGGCTTCGGGTGAGGGTTAGGGTTTGGGTTAGGGTTAGGGTTAGGGTACAGGGACAGGAACGGTTTAGGGTACAGGTTAGGGTACGACAACGCTTTAGGGTGAGCGTACGTGTTAGGGCACGGATTAGTGTTAGCGTACGGTTAGGATTAGGGGACGGGTTAGGGTAAGGCTTCGGGTAAGGTTTAGGGTTATGGTTAGGGTTCGGGTTATGGTTAGGTAATGGGGACGGTTTAGGGTACAGCTTAGTGTACGACAAATGTTTCGGGTGAGCGTACGTGTTAGGGCACGGTTTAGTGTTAGCGTGCGGGTTAGGTTTAGGGAACCGTTTAGGGTAAGGCTTCGGGTAAGGTTTAAGGTTAGGGTTAGGGTTAGGGGACAGGGACGATTTAGGGTACAGGTTAGGGTACGACAAGGTTTTAGGGTGAGCGTACGTGTTAGGGTACGGGTTAGTGTTAGCGTACGTGTTAGGATTACGGGACGGGTTAGGGTAAGGCTTCTGGTAAGGGTTAGGGTTAGGGTTAGGGTTAGGGGACAGGGACGGTTTAGGGTACAGGTTAGGGTACGTCAACGGTTTAGGGTGAGCGTACGTGTTAGGGTACGGGTTAGTGTTAGCGTACGGGTTAGGATTATGGGACGGGTTAGGGTAAGGCTTCGGGTAAGTGTTAGGGTTAGGGTTAGGGTTAGAGTTAGGGTTAGGGTTAGGGTACAGGGACGGTTCAGGGTACAGGTTAGGGTACGACAATGGTTTAGGGTGAGTGTACGTGTTAGGGCAAGGGTTAGTGTTAGCATACGGGTTATGATTAGGGGACAGATTAGGGTAAGGCTTCGGGTAAGGGTTAGGGTTAGGGTTAGGGTTAGGGTTAAGGTTAGGGGACGGGGACGGTTTAGGTTACAGGTTAGTGTACGACAACAGTTTAGGGTGAGCGTATGTGTTAGGGTACTTGTTAGTGTTAGCGTACGGGTTAGGATTGGGGACGGGTTAGGGTAAGGCTTCGCGTAAGGTTTAGGGTTAGGGTTAGGGCTAGGGGACGGTGACGGTTTAGGGTACAGGTTAGGGTACGACAACGGTTTAGGGTGAGGGTACGTGTTAGGACACGGGTTAGTGTTAGCGTACGGATTAGGATTAGGGGACGGGTTAGTGTAATGCTTCGGGTAAGTGTTAGGGTTAGGGTTAGGGTTAGGGTTAGGGGACGGGGACGGTTTAGGGTACATGTTAGGGTACGACAAAGATTTAGGGTGAGCGTGAGTGTTAGGGTATGGGTTAGTGTTAGCGTACGGGTTAGGATTAAGGGTCGGTTTAGGGTAAGGCTTGGGGTAAGGTTTAGGTTTAGAGCTAGGTTTAGGGTTAGGGTTAGGGGACGGGGACGGTTTAGGGTACAAGTTAGGGTAGGACAATGGTTTAGGTTGAGCGTACATTTTAGGGCACAGTTTACTGTTAGCGTACGGGTTAGGATTAGAGGACGGGTTATGGTAAGGCTTCGGGTAAGGGTTAGGGTTAAGGTTAGTTGACGGGGATGGTTTAGGGTACAGGTTAGTGTATGAGAATGGTTTAGGGTGAGCGTACGTGTTAGGATACGGGTTAGAGTTAGCGTATGGGTTAGGATTAGGGGACGGGTTAGTGTAAGGCTTCGGGTAAGGATTAGGGTTAGGGTTAGGGGACGGGGACGGTTTAGGGTACAGGTTAGGGTACGACAACGGTTTAGGGTGAGCGTATGTGTTAGGGCATGGGTTAGTTTTAGCGTATCGGTTAGGATTATGAGACGGGTTAGGGTAAGGCTTCGGGTAAGGCTTAGGGTTTGGGTTAGGGTTAGGGTTAGGGAACGGGGACGGGGACGGTTTAGTGTACTGGTTAGGGTACAACCACACTTTAGGGTGAGCGTACGTGTTAGGGCACGGGTTAGTGTTAGCGTACGGGTTAGGATTAGGGGACGGGTTAGGGTAAGGCTTCGGGTAAGGGTTAGGTTTAGGGTTAGGGTTAGGGGACGGGGACGGGTACGGGGACGGTTTAGGGTGCAGGTTAGTGTATGACAGCGGTTTAGGGTGAGCGTACGTGTTAGGGTATGGGTTAGTGTTAGCATACGGGTTAGGATTAGGGCACGGGTTAGGGTAAGGCTTGGTGTAAGGGTTAGGGTTAGGGTTAGGGTTAGGGTTAGGGGAGGGGGACGGTTTAGGGTACAGGTTAGGGTAGGACAATGGTTTAGGTTCAGCGTACATGTTAGGGCACAGTTTACTGTTAGCGTACGGGTTAGGAGTAGAGGACGGGTTATGGTAAGGCTTCGGATAAGGGTTAGGTTTAGGGTTAGGGTTAGGGTTAGTGTTAGGGGAGGGGGACGGTTTAGGGTACAGGTTAGTGTAGGACAATGGTTTAGGTTCAGCGTACATGTTAGGGCACAGTTTACTGTTAGCGTACGGGTTAGGATTAGAGGACGGGTTAAGGTAAGGCTTCGGGTAAGGGTTAGGGTTAGGGTTAGGGGACGGGGACAGTTTAGGTTACAGGTTAGTGTACGAGAACGGTTTAGGGTGAGCGTACGTGTTAGGGTATGGCTTAGAGTTAGCGTACGGGTTAGGATTAGGGGACGGGTTAGGGGAAGGCTTCGGGTAAGGTTTAGGGTTAGGGTTAGGGTTAGGGGACGGGGACGGTTTAGGGTACAGTTTAGGGTACGACAGCGGTTTAGGGTGAGCGTACGTGCTAGGGCACGGGTTAGGGTTAGCGTAAGGTTTAGGATTAGGGGACGGGTTAGGGGAAGGCTTCGGGTAAGGGTTCGGTTTAGGGTTAGTGTTAGGGTTAGGGTTAGGGTACAGGGACGGTTTAGGGTACAGGTTAGGGTAAGACAACGGTTTAGGGTGAGTGTACATGTTAGGGCAAGGGTTAGTGTTAGCGTAAGTGTTAGGATTAGGGGACAGGTTAGGGTAAGTCTTCGGGTAAGGGTTAGGGTTAGGGTTCGGGTTAGGGTTAGGAGACGGGGACGGGGATGGGGATGGTTTAGGGTACAGGTTAGGGTACGACAATGATTTATGGTGAGCCTACGTGTTAGGGCACGGGTTAGTGTTAGCGTACGGGTTATGATTATGGGACGGGTTAGGGTAAGGCTTCGGGTAAGGGTTAGGATTAGGGTTAGGTTTAGGGTTAGGGTTAGGGGATGGGGCGGTTTAGGGTACAGGTTAGGGTACAACAACGGTTTAGGGTGAGCGTACGTGTTAGGGCACGTGTTAGTGTTAGCGTACGGGTTAGGATTAGGTGATGGGTTAGGGTAAGGCTTTGGGTAAGGGTAAGGTTTAGGGTTAGTGTTACGGTTAGGGGACGGGGACGGTTTACGGTACAGGTTAGGGTAGGACAACGGTTTAGGGTGAGTGTACGTGTTAGGGTACGGGTTAGTGTTAGCATACGGGTTAGGATTAGGGGATGGGTTAGGGTAAGGCCTTGGGTAAGGGTTAGTGTTAGGTTTAGGTTTAGGGTTAGGGGATGGGGACAGGGACGGTTTAGGGTATAGGTTAGGGTACGACAAAGGTTTAGGGTGACCGTACGTGTTAGGGCACGGGTTAGTGTTAGCGTACGGGTTAGGATTAGGTGACATGTTAGGGTAAGGCTTTGGGTAAGGGTTAGGGTTAGGGTTAGTGTTAGGGTTAGGGTAGGGGACGGGGATGGTTTAGGGTACAGGTTAGGGGACGACAACGTTTTAGGGTGGGTGTACGTGTTAGGGTACGGGTTAGTGTTAGCGTACGGAATCGGATTAGGGGACGGGTTAGGGTAATGTTTCGGGTAAGGGTTAGGGTTAGGGTTAGGGTTACAGTTAGGGGACGTTTTAGGGTACAGGTTAGGGTACGACAACGGTTTAGGTGAGCATACGTTTTAGGGCACGGGTTAGTGTTAGCCTACGGGTTCGGATTGGGGACGGGATAGTGTAAGGCTTCGGGTAAAGGTTAGGGTAAGGGTAAGTGTTAGGGTTAGGTTTAGGGTTAGGGGATGGGGAAGATTTAGAGAACAGGTTAGGGTATGACAACAGTTTAGGGTGAGCGTACGTGTTAGGGTACGGGTTAGTGTTAGCGTACGGGTTAGGATTAGGGGACGGGTTAGGGTAAGGCTTCGGGTAAGGGTTAGGGTTAGGGTTAGGGTTAGGGTTAGGGTTAGGGGATGGACACGGTTTACGGTACAGTTTAGGGTACGACAACGGTTTAGGGTGAGCGTACGTGTTAGGCTATGTGTTAGTGTCAGCGTATGGTTTAGGATTAGGGGACGGTTTAGTGTAAGGCTTCGGGTAAGGTTTAGTGGTAGGGTTAGGCTTAGGGTTAGGGTTAGGGCACGGGGACGGTTTAGGGTACAGGTTAGGGTACGACAACGGTTTAGGTTGAGCGTATGTTTTAGGGCACGGTTTAGTGTTAGTGTACGGGTTAGGATTAGGGGACGGTTTAGTGTTAGGCTCCGGGTAAGGGTTAGTGTTAGGGTTAGGGTTACGGTTAGGGTTAGGGGACGGGGACGGTTTAGGGTACAGGTTAGGGTACGACAACGGTTTAGTGTGAGCGTACGTGTTAGGTTACGATTTAATATTAGCGTACGGGTTAGGATTAGGAGACGGGTTATGTTAAGGCTTCGGGAAAGGATTAGGGTTAGGGTTAGGGTTAGGGTTAAGGGACGGGGAAGGTTTAGGGTAGAGTTTAGGGTACGACAATGGTTCAGGGTGACCGTACGTTTTAGGGTATGTGTTATTTTTAGCGTACGGGTTAGGATTAGGGGACGGGTTAGGGTAAGGCTTCGGGTAAGGGTTAGATTTAGGGTTAGGGTTAGGGTTAGGGCACGGGGACGGTTTAGGGTACAGGTTAGGGTACGACAACGGTTTAGGTTGAGCGTATGTTTTAGGGCACGGGTTAGTGTTAGTGTACGGGTTAGGATTAGGGGACGGGTTAGGGTAAGGCTTTGGGTAAGGGTTAGGATTAGGGTGAGGTTAGGGTTAGGTTTAGGGGACGGGGACGGTTTAGGGTACAGGTTAGGGTACGACAACGGTTCAGGGTGAGCGTACGTGTTAGGGCACGGGTTAGTGTGAGCGTACGGGTTAGGATTAGGGGACGGTTAGGGTAAGGCTTCGGGGAATGGTTAGGGTTAGGGTTAGGGTTAGGTTTAGGGGACGGGGACGGGGACGGTTTAGGGTACAGGTTAGGTTAGGACAATGGTTTAGGGTGAGCGTACGTGTTAGGGTACGGGTTAGTGTTAGCATACGGGTTAGGATTAGGGGACGTGTTAGGGTAAGGCTTCGGGTAAGTGTTACGGTTAGGGTTAGGTTTAGGGTTAGGGGACGGGGACAGGGACGGTTTAGGGTACAGGTTAGGGTACGACAACGCTTTAGGGTGAGCGTATGTGTTAGGGCACGGGTTAGTGTTAGCGTACGGTTTAGGATTAGGGGACGGGTTAGGGTAAGGCTTCGGGTAAGGGTTAGGGTTAGGGTTAGGGGACGGTGTAGGGTACAGGTTAGAGTACGACAACCTTTTAGGGTGAGCGTACGTCTCAGGGTATGGTTTAGTGATAGCGTACGGGTTAGGATTAGGGTACGGTTTAGTGTAAGGCTTCAGGTAAGGGTTAGGTTTAGGGTTAGGGTTAGGGGACGGGGACTGTTTAGGGTACAGGTTAGGGTATGACAGTGGTTTAAGGTGAGCGTACGTGTTAGGGTACGGGTTAGTGTTAGCGTACGGGTTAGGAGTAGGGGACAGGTTAGGTTAAGTATTCGGGTAAGGGTTAGTGTTAGGGTTCGGGTTAGGGTTAGGGGACGGGGACGGTTTAAGGTACAGGTTAGGGTACGTCCACGGTTTAGGGTGAGCGTAAGTGTTAGGGTACTGTTTAGTGTTAGCGTACGGGTTAGGATTAGGGGACGGTTTAGGTTAAGGCTTCGGGTAAGGGTTAGGGTGAGGGCTAGGGGACGGCGATGGTTTAGGGTACAGGTAAGGGTACAACTACGGTTTAGGGTGAGCGAACGTGTTAGAGTACGGGTTAGTGTTAGCGTACGGGTTAGCATTAGGGGACGGGTTAGGGTAAGGCTTCAGGTAAGGTTTAGGGTTAGGGTTAGGGGACAGGGACGGTTTAGGGTACAGGTTAGTGTACGACAACGTTTTAGGGTGAGCGTACGTGTTAGGGTACGGGTTAGTGTTAGCGTACGGGTTAGGATTAGGGGACGGGTTAGGGTAAGGCTTCGGGTAAGGGTTAGGGTTGGGGTTAGGGTTAGGGTTAGGGTTAGGGGATGGGGACAGTTTAGGGTACAACAACGGTTTAGGTTGAGCGTACATGTTGGGGTATGGGTTACTGTTAGTGCACGGCTTAGGATTAGGGGACGGGTTAGTGTTAGGCTTCGGGTAAGCGTTAGTGATAGGGTTAGGGTTACGGTTAGGGTTAGGGGACGGGGACGGTTTAGGGTACAGGTTAGGGTACGACAACGGTTTAGTGTGAGCGTACGTGTTAGGTTACAATTTAATGTTAGTGTACGGGTTAGGATTAGGGGACAGGTTATGTTAAGGCTTCGGGTAAGGATTAGGGTTAGGGTTAGAGTTAGGGTTAGGGTTAAGGGACGGGGACGGTTTAGGGTACAGTTTAGGGTACGACAATGGTTCAGGGTGACAGTACGTTTTAGGGTACGTGTTATTGTTAGCGTACGGGTTAGGATTAGGGGACGGGTAAGGGTAAGGCTTCGGGTAAGGGTTAGGTTTAGGGTTAGGGTTAGGGTTAGGTATAGGGGACGGACACGGTTTAGGGTACAGGTTAGTGTACGAAAACGGTTTAGGGTGAGCGTACATGTTAGGCTACGTGTTAGTGTCAGCGTACGGTTTAGGATTAGGAGACGGGTTAGTGTAAGGCTTCGGGTAAGGTTTAGGGTTAGGGTTAGGGTTAGGGTTAGGGTTAGGGTTAGGGTTAGGGGACGGAGACGGTTTAGGTTACAGGTTAGTGTAGGACAACGTTTTAAGGTGAGCGTACGTGTAAGGGTACGGGATAGTGTTAGCGTACGGGTTAGGATTATGGGACGGGTTAGGGTAAGGCGTCGGGTAAGGGTTAGGGTTAGGGTTAGGGTTAGGGTTAGGCTACAGGGATGGTTTAGGGTACAGGTTAGGGTACGACAACGGTTTATGGTGAGCGTATGTGTTAGGGCATGGGGTAGATTTAGCATATTATTTAGGATTATGGGACGGGTTAGGGTAAGGCTTCGGGTAAGGGGTAGGGTTTGGGATAGGGTTAGGGTTAGGGAACGGGGACGGGGACGGTTTAGTGTACAGGTTAGGGTACGACCACGCTTTAGGGTGAGCGTACCTGTTAGGGCACGGGTTAGTGTTAGCGTACGGGTTAGGATTAGGGGACGGGTTAGGGTAAGGCTTCGGGTAAGGGTTAGGTTTAGGGTTAGGGTTAGGGGACGGGGACGGGGACGGTTTAGGGTACAGGTTAGTGTACGACAGCAGTTTAGGGTGAGCATTCGTTTTAGGGCACGGTTTAGTGTTAGCGTATGAGTTAGGATTAGGGGACGGTTTAGGGTAAGGCTTCGGGTAAGTATTAGGGTTAGGGTTAGGCTTAGGGGAAGGGGACGACTTAGGGTACAGGTTAGGCTATGACAAAGTTTTAGGGTGAGCGTACGTGTTAGGGTACGGGTTAGTGTTAGCGTATGGTTTAGAATTGGGGGCCGAGTTAGGGTAAGGCTTCGGGTAAGGGTTAGGGATAGTGTTAGGGTTAGGTTTAGGGGACGGGGATGGTTTAGGGTACAGGTTAGGGTACGAAAACGATTTAGGGTGAGCGTACGTGTTAGGGTACGGGTTAGTGTTAGCGTACGGGTTAGGATTATGGGACGGGTTAGGGTAAGGCTTCGGGTAAGTGTTAGGGTTAGGGTTAGGGTTAGAGTTAGGGTTAGGGTACAGGGACGGTTCAGGGTACAGGTTAGGGTACGACAATGGTTTAGGGTGAGTGTACGTGTTAGGGCAAGGGTTAGTGTTAGCATACGGGTTAGGATTAGGGGACAGATTAGGGTAAGGCTTCGGGTAAGGGTTAGGGTTAGGGTTAGGGTTAGGTTTAGGGTTAGGTGACGGGGACGGTTTAGGTTACAGGTTAGTGTACGACAACAGTTTAGGGTGAGCGTATGTGTTAGGGTACTTGTTAGTGTTAGCGTACGGGTTAGGATTGGGGACGGGTTAGGGTAAGGCTTCGCGTAAGGGTTAGGGTTAGGGTTAGGGCTAGGGGACGGTGACGGTTTAGGGTACAGGTTAGGGTACGACAACGGTTTAGGGTGAGGGTACGTGTTAGGACACGGGTTAGTGTTAGCGTACGGATTAGGATTAGGGGACGGGTTAGTGTAATGCTTCGGGTAAGTGTTAGGGATAGGGTTAGGGTTAGGGTTAGGGGACGGGGACGGTTTAGGGTACATGTTAGGGTACGACAAAGTTTTAGGGTGAGCGTGCATGTTAGGGTATGGGTTAGTGTTAGCGTACGGGTTAGGATTAAGGGTCGGGTTAGGGTAAGGCTTGGGGTAAGGTTTAGGTTTAGGGCTAGGTTTAGGGTTAGGGTTAGGGGACGGAGACGGTTTAGGTTACAGGTTAGTGTACGACAACGTTTTAAGGTGAGCATACGTGTAAGGGTACGGGATAGTGTTAGCGTACGGGTTAGGAATAGGGGACATGTTAGGGTAAGGTTTCGGGTAAGGGCTAGGGTTAGGGGACCGGGACGGGACGGTTTAGGGTACAGGTTAGTGTACGAGAACGGTTTAGGTTGAGCATACGGGTTAGGTTACGGGTTAGTGTTAGCGTACGGGTTAGGATTAGGGGACGGGTTAGGGTAAGGCTTTGTGTAAGGGTTAGGTTTAGGGTTAGGGGACGGGGACGATTTTGGGTACAGCTTAGTGTACGACAAAGTTTTAGGGTGAGCGTATCTGTTAGGATACAGGTTAGGGTTAGCATACGGGTTAGAATTAGGGGACGAGTTAGGGTAAGGCTTCGGGTAAGGATTAGGGTTAGGGTTAGGGTTAGGGGACAGGGACGATTTAGGGTACAGGTTAATGTACGACAACGGTTTAGGGTGAGCATACGTGTTAGGGCACGGGTTAGTGTTAGCGTAGAGTTTAGGATTATGGGATGGGTTAGTGTAAGGCTTCGGGTAAGGGTTAGGGTTTGGGTTAGGGTTAGGGTTAGGGTACAGGGACAGGAACGGTTTAGGGTACAGGTTAGGGTACGACAAATGTTTAGGGTGAGCGTACGTGTTAGGGCACGGTTTAGTGTTAGCGTGCGGGTTAGGTTTAGGGAACGGTTTAGGGTAAGGCTTCGGGTAAGGTTTAAGGTTAGGGTTAGGGTTAGGGGACAGGGACGATTTAGGGTACAGGTTAGGGTACGACAAGGTTTTAGGGTGAGCGTACGTGTTAGGGTACGGGTTAGTGTTAGCGTACGGGTTAGGATTACGGGACGGGTTAGGGTAAGGCTTCTGGTAAGGGTTAGGGTTAGGGTTAGGGTTAGGGGACAGGGACAGTTTAGGGTACAGGTTAGCGTACAACAACGGTTTAGGGTGAGCGTACGTGTTAGGGCACGGGTTAGTGTTAGTGTACGGGTTAGGATTATGGGACGGGTTAGGGTAAGGCTTCGGGTAAGTGTTAGGGTTAGGGTTAGGGTTAGAGTTAGGGTTAGGGTTAGGGTACAGGGACGGTTCAGGGTACAGGTTAGGGTACGACAATGGTTTAGGGTGAGTGTACGTGTTAGGGCAAGGGTTAGTGTTAGCATACGGGTTATGATTAGGGGACAGATTAGGGTAAGGCTTCGGGTAAGGGTTAGGGTTAGGGTTAGGGTTAGGGTTAAGGTTAGGGGACGGGGACGGTTTAGGTTACAGGTTAGTGTACGACAACAGTTTAGGGTGAGCGTATGTGTTAGGGTACTTGTTAGTGTTAGCGTACGGGTTAGGATTGGGGACGGGTTAGGGTAAGGCTTCGCGTAAGGGTTAGGGTTAGGGTTAGGGCTAGGGGACGGTGACGGTTTAGGGTACAGGTTAGGGTACGACAACGGTTTAGGGTGAGGGTACGTGTTAGGACACGGGTTAGTGTTAGCGTACGGATTAGGATTAGGGGACGGGTTAGTGTAATGCTTCGGGTAAGTGTTAGGGTTAGGGTTAGGGTTAGGGGACGGGGACGGTTTAGGGTACATGTTAGGGTACGACAAAGATTTAGGGTGAGCGTGAGTGTTAGGGTATGGGTTAGTGTTAGCGTACGGGTTAGGATTAAGGGTCGGGTTAGGGTAAGGCTTGGGGTAAGGTTTAGGTTTAGAGCTAGGTTTAGGGTTAGGGTTAGGGGACGGGGACGGTTTAGGGTACAAGTTAGGGTAGGACAATGGTTTAGGTTGAGCGTACATTTTAGGGCACAGTTTACTGTTAGCGTACGGGTTAGGATTAGAGGACGGGTTATGGTAAGGCTTCGGGTAAGGGTTAGGGTTAAGGTTAGTTGACGGGGATGGTTTAGGGTACAGGTTAGTGTATGAGAATGGTTTAGGGTGAGCGTACGTGTTAGGATACGGGTTAGAGTTAGCGTATGGGTTAGGATTAGGGGACGGGTTAGTGTAAGGCTTCGGGTAAGGATTAGGGTTAGGGTTAGGGGACGGGGACGGTTTAGGGTACAGGTTAGGGTACGACAACGGTTTAGGGTGACCGTATGTGTTAGGGCATGGGTTAGTTTTAGCGTATCGGTTAGGATTATGAGACGGGTTAGGGTAAGGCTTCGGGTAAGGCTTAGGGTTTGGGTTAGGGTTAGGGTTAGGGAACGGGGACGGGGACGGTTTAGTGTACTGGTTAGGGTACAACCACACTTTAGGGTGAGCGTACGTGTTAGGGCACGGGTTAGTGTTAGCGTACGGGTTAGGATTAGGGGACGGGTTAGGGTAAGGCTTCGGGTAAGGGTTAGGTTTAGGGTTAGGGTTAGGGGACGGGGACGGGTACGGGGACGGTTTAGGGTGCAGGTTAGTGTATGACAGCGGTTTAGGGTGAGCGTACGTGTTAGGGTATGGGTTAGTGTTAGCATACGGGTTAGGATTAGGGCACGGGTTAGGGTAAGGCTTGGTGTAAGGGTTAGGGTTAGGGCTAGGGTTAGGGTTAGGGGAGGGGGACGGTTTAGGGTACAGGTTAAGGTAGGACAATGGTTTAGGTTCAGCGTACATGTTAGGGCACAGTTTACTGTTAGCGTACGGGTTAGGAGTAGAGGACGGGTTATGGTAAGGCTTCGGGTAAGGGTTAGGTTTAGGGTTAGGGTTAGGGTTAGGGTTAGGGGAGGGGGACGGTTTAGGGTACAGGTTAGTGTAGGACAATGGTTTAGGTTCAGCGTACATGTTAGGGCACAGTTTACTGTTAGCGTAAGGGTTAGGATTAGAGGACGGGTTAAGGTAAGGCTTCGGGTAAGGGTTAGGGTTAGGGTTAGGGGACAGGGACAGTTTAGGTTACAGGTTAGTGTACGAGAACGGTTTAGGGTGAGCGTACGTGTTAGGGTATGGCTTAGAGTTAGCGTACGGGTTAGGATTAGGGGACGGGTTAGGGGAAGGCTTCGGGTAAGGTTTAGGGTTAGGGTTAGGGTTAGGGGACGGGGACGGTTTAGGGTACAGTTTAGGGTACGACAGCGGTTTAGGGTGAGCGTACGTGCTAGGGCACGGGTTAGGGTTAGCGTAAGGTTTAGGATTAGGGGACGGGTTAGGGGAAGGCTTCGGGTAAGGGTTCGGTTTAGGGTTAGTGTTAGGGTTAGGGTTAGGGTACAGGGACGGTTTAGGGTACAGGTTAGGGTAAGACAACGGTTTAGGGTGAGTGTACATGTTAGGGCAAGGGTTAGTGTTAGCGTAAGTGTTAGGATTAGGGGACAGGTTAGGGTAAGTCTTCGGGTAAGGGTTAGGGTTAGGGTTCGGGTTAGGGTTAGGAGACGGGGACGGGGATGGGGATGGTTTAGGGTACAGGTTAGGGTACGACAATGATTTATGGTGAGCCTACGTGTTAGGGCACGGGTTAGTGTTAGCGTACGGGTTATGATTATGGGACGGGTTAGGGTAAGGCTTCGGGTAAGGGTTAGGATTAGGGTTAGGTTTAGGGTTAGGGTTAGGGGATGGGGCGGTTTAGGGTACAGGTTAGGGTACAACAACGGTTTAGGGTGAGCGTACATGTTAGGGCACGTGTTAGTGTTAGCGTACGGGTTAGGATTAGGTGATGGGTTAGGGTAAGGCTTTGGGTAAGGGTAAGGTTTAGGGTTAGTGTTACGGTTAGGGGACGGGGACGGTTTACGGTACAGGTTAGGGTAGGACAACGGTTTAGGGTGAGTGTACGTGTTAGGGTACGGGTTAGTGTTAGCATACGGGTTAGGATTAGGGGATGGGTTAGGGTAAGGCCTTGGGTAAGGGTTAGTGTTAGGTTTAGGTTTAGGGTTAGGGGATGGGGACAGGGACGGTTTAGGGTATAGGTTAGGGTACGACAAAGGTTTAGGGTGACCGTACGTGTTAGGGCACGGGTTAGTGTTAGCGTACGGGTTAGGATTAGGTGACATGTTAGGGTAAGGCTTTGGGTAAGGGTTAGGGTTAGGGTTAGTGTTAGGGTTAGGGTAGGGGACGGGGATGGTTTAGGGTACAGGTTAGGGGGACGACAACGTTTTAGGGTGGGTGTACGTGTTAGGGTACGGGTTAGTGTTAGCGTACGGAATCGGATTAGGGGACGGGTTAGGGTAATGTTTCGGGTAAGGGTTAGGGTTAGGGTTAGGGTTACAGTTAGGGGACGTTTTAGGGTACAGGTTAGGGTACGACAACGGTTTAGGTGAGCGTACGTTTTAGGGCACGGGTTAGTGTTAGCCTACGGGTTCGGATTGGGGACGGGATAGTGTAAGGCTTCGGGTAAAGGTTAGGGTAAGGGTAAGTGTTAGGGTTAGGTTTAGGGTTAGGGGATGGGGAAGATTTAGAGAACAGGTTAGGGTACGACAACAGTTTAGGGTGAGCGTACGTGTTAGGGTACGGGTTAGTGTTAGCGTACGGGTTAGGATTAGGGGACGGGTTAGGGTAAGGCTTCGGGTAAGGGTTAGGGTTAGGGTTAGGGTTAGGGTTAGGGTTAGGGGATGGACAGGGTTTACGGTACAGTTTAGGGTACGACAACGGTTTAGGGTGAGCGTACGTGTTAGGCTATGTGTTAGTGTCAGCGTATGGTTTAGGATTAGGGGACGGTTTAGTGTAAGGCTTCGGGTAAGGTTTAGTGGTAGGGTTAGGCTTAGGGTTAGGGTTAGGGCACGGGGACGGTTTAGGGTACAGGTTAGGGTACGACAACGGTTTAGGTTGAGCGTATGTTTTAGGGCACGGTTTAGTGTTAGTGTACGGGTTAGGATTAGGGGACGGTTTAGTGTTAGGCTCCGGGTAAGGGTTAGTGTTAGGGTTAGGGTTACGGTTAGGGTTAGGGGACAGGGACGGTTTAGGGTACAGGTTAGGGTACGACAATGGTTTAGTGTGAGCATACGTGTTAGGTTACGATTTAATATTAGCGTACGGGTTAGGATTAGGAGACGGGTTATGTTAAGGCTTCGGGAAAGGATTAGGGTTAGGGTTAGGGTTAGGGTTAGGGTTAGGGTTAAGGGACGGGGAAGGTTTAGGGTAGAGTTTAGGGTACGACAATGGTTCAGGGTGACCGTACGTTTTAGGGTATGTGTTATTGTTAGCGTACGGGTTAGGATTAGGGGACGGGTTAGGGTAAGGCTTCGGGTAAGGGTTAGATTTAGGGTTAGGGTTAGGGTTAGGGCACGGGGACGGTTTAGGGTACAGGTTAGGGTACGACAACGGTTTAGGTTGAGCGTATGTTTTAGGGCACGGGTTAGTGTTAGTGTACGGGTTAGGATTAGGGGACGGGTTAGGGTAAGGCTTTGGGTAAGGGTTAGGATTAGGGTGAGGTTAGGGTTAGGTTTAGGGGACGGGGACGGTTTAGGGTACAGGTTAGGGTACGACAACGGTTCAGGGTGAGCGTACGTGTTAGGGCACGGGTTAGTGTGAGCGTACGGGTTAGGATTAGGGGACGGTTAGGGTAAGGCTTCGGGGAATGGTTAGGGTTAGGGTTAGGGTTAGGTTTAGGGGACGGGGACGGGGACGGTTTAGGGTACAGGTTAGGTTAGGACAATGGTTTAGGGTGAGCGTACGTGTTAGGGTACGGGTTAGTGTTAGCATACGGGTTAGGATTAGGGGACGTGTTAGGGTAAGGCTTCGGGTAAGTGTTACGGTTAGGGTTAGGTTTAGGGTTAGGGGACGGGGACAGGGACGGTTTAGGGTACAGGTTAGGGTAGGACAACGCTTTAGGGTGAGCGTATGTGTTAGGGCACGGGTTAGTGTTAGCGTACGGTTTAGGATTAGGGGACGGGTTAGGGTAAGGCTTCGGGTAAGGGTTAGGGTTAGGGTTAGGGGACGGTGTAGGGTACAGGTTAGAGTACGACAACCTTTTAGGGTGAGCGTACGTCTCAGGGTATGGTTTAGTGATAGCGTACGGGTTAGGATTAGGGTACGGTTTAGTGTAAGGCTTCAGGTAAGGGTTAGGTTTAGGGTTAGGGTTAGGGGACGGGGACTGTTTAGGGTACAGGTTAGGGTATGACAGTGGTTTAAGGTGAGCGTACGTGTTAGGGTACGGGTTAGTGTTAGCGTACGGGTTAGGAGTAGGGGACAGGTTAGGTTAAGTATTCGGGTAAGGGTTAGTGTTAGGGTTCGGGTTAGGGTTAGGGGATGGGGACGGTTTAAGGTACAGGTTAGGGTACGTCCACGGTTTAGGGTGAGCGTAAGTGTTAGGGTACTGTTTAGTGTTAGCGTACGGGTTAGGATTAGGGGACGGTTTAGGTTAAGGCTTCGGGTAAGGGTTAGGGTGAGGGCTAGGGGACGGCGATGGTTTAGGGTACAGGTAAGGGTACAACTACGGTTTAGGGTGAGCGAACGTGTTAGAGTACGGGTTAGTGTTAGCGTACGGGTTAGCATTAGGGGACGGGTTAGGGTAAGGCTTCAGGTAAGGTTTAGGGTTAGGGTTAGGGGACAGGGACGGTTTAGGGTACAGGTTAGTGTACGACAACGTTTTAGGGTGAGCGTACGTGTTAGGGTACGGGTTAGTGTTAGCGTACGGGTTAGGATTAGGGGACGGGTTAGGGTAAGGCTTCGGGTAAGGGTTAGGGTTGGGGTTAGGGTTAGGGTTAGGGTTAGGGGATGGGGACAGTTTAGGGTACAACAACGGTTTAGGTTGAGCGTACATGTTGGGGTATGGGTTACTGTTAGTGCACGGCTTAGGATTAGGGGACGGGTTAGTGTTAGGCTTCGGGTAAGCGTTAGTGATAGGGTTAGGGTTACGGTTAGGGTTAGGGGACGGGGACGGTTTAGGGTACAGGTTAGGGTACGACAACGGTTTAGTGTGAGCGTACGTGTTAGGTTACAATTTAATGTTAGTGTACGGTTTAGGATTAGGGGACAGGTTATGTTAAGGCTTCGGGTAAGGATTAGGGTTAGGGTTAGAGTTAGGGTTAGGGTTAAGGGACGGGGACGGTTTAGGGTACAGTTTAGGGTACGACAATGGTTCAGGGTGACAGTACGTTTTAGGGTACGTGTTATTGTTAGCGTACGGGTTAGGATTAGGGGACGGGTAAGGGTAAGGCTTCGGGTAAGGGTTAGGTTTAGGGTTAGGGTTAGGGTTAGGTATAGGGGACGGACACGGTTTAGGGTACAGGTTAGTGTACGAAAACGGTTTAGGGTGAGCGTACATGTTAGGCTACGTGTTAGTGTCAGCGTACGGTTTAGGATTAGGGGACGGGTTAGTGTAAGGCTTCGGGTAAGGTTTAGGGTTAGGGTTAGGGTTAGGGTTAGGGTTAGGGTTAGGGGACGGAGACGGTTTAGGTTACAGGTTAGTGTAGGACAACGTTTTAAGGTGAGCGTACGTGTAAGGGTACGGGATAGTGTTAGCGTACGGGTTAGGATTATGGGACGGGTTAGGGTAAGGCGTCGGGTAAGGGTTAGGGTTAGGGTTAGGGTTAGGGTTAGGCTACAGGGATGGTTTAGGGTACAGGTTAGGGTACGACAACGGGTTATGGTGAGCGTATGTGTTAGGGCATGGGGTAGATTTAGCGTATTATTTAGGATTATGGGACGGGTTAGGGTAAGGCTTCGGGTAAGGGGTAGGGTTTGGGATAGGGTTAGGGTTAGGGAACGGGGACGGGGACGGTTTAGTGTACAGGTTAGGGTACGACCACGCTTTAGGGTGAGCGTACCTGTTAGGGCACGGGTTAGTGTTAGCGTACGGGTTAGGATTAGGGGACGGGTTAGGGTAAGGCTTCGGGTAAGGGTTAGGTTTAGGGTTAGGGTTAGGGGACGGGGACGGGGACGGTTTAGGGTACAGGTTAGTGTACGACAGCAGTTTAGGGTGAGCATTCGTTTTAGGGCACGGGTTAGTGTTAGCGTATGGGTTAGGATTAGGGGACGGTTTAGGGTAAGGCTTCGGGTAAGTGTTAGGGTTAGGGTTAGGCTTAGGGGAAGGGGACGACTTAGGGTACAGGTTAGGCTATGACAAAGTTTTAGGGTGAGCGTACGTGTTAGGGTACGGGTTAGTGTTAGCGTATGGTTTAGAATTGGGGGCCGAGTTAGGGTAAGGCTTCGGGTAAGGGTTAGGGATAGTGTTAGGGTTAGGTTTAGGGGACGGGGATGGTTTAGGGTACAGGTTAGGGTACGAAAACGATTTAGGGTGAGCGTACGTGTTAGGGTACGGGTTAGTGTTAGCGTACGGGTTAGGATTATGGGACGGGTTAGGGTAAGGCTTCGGGTAAGTGTTAGGGTTAGGGTTAGGGTTAGAGTTAGGGTTAGGTTTAGGGTACAGGGACGGTTCAGGGTACAGGTTAGGGTACGACAATGGTTTAGGGTGAGTGTACGTGTTAGGGCAAGGGTTAGTGTTAGCATACGGGTTAGGATTAGGGGACAGATTAGGGTAAGGCTTCGGGTAAGGGTTAGGGTTAGGGTTAGGGTTAGGTTTAGGGTTAGGGGACGGGGACGGTTTAGGTTACAGGTTAGTGTACGACAACAGTTTAGGGTGAACGTATGTGTTAGGGTACTTGTTAGTGTTAGCGTACGGGTTAGGATTGGGGACGGGTTAGGGTAAGGCTTCACGTAAGGGTTAGGGTTAGGGTTAGGGCTAGGGGACGGTGACGGTTTAGGGTACAGGTTAGGGTACGACAACGGTTTAGGGTGAGGGTACGTGTTAGGACACGGGTTAGTGTTAGCGTACGGATTAGGATTAGGGGACGGGTTAGTGTAATGCTTCGGGTAAGTGTTAGGGATAGGGTTAGGGTTAGGGTTAGGGGACGGGGACGGTTTAGGGTACATGTTAGGGTACGACAAAGTTTTAGGGTGAGCGTGCATGTTAGGGTATGGGTTAGTGTTAGCGTACGGGTTAGGATTAAGGGTCGGGTTAGGGTAAGGCTTGGGGTAAGGTTTAGGTTTAGGGCTAGGTTTAGGGTTAGGGTTAGGGGACGGAGACGGTTTAGGTTACAGGTTAGTGTACGACAACGTTTTAAGATGAGCGTACGTGTAAGGATACGGGATAGTGTTAGCGTACGGGTTAGGAATAGGGGACATGTTAGGGTAAGGTTTCGGGTAAGGGCTAGGGTTAGGGGACCGGGACGGGACGGTTTAGGGTACAGGTTAGTGTACGAGAACGGTTTAGGTTGAGCATACGGGTTAGGTTACGGGTTAGTGTTAGCGTACGGGTTAGGATTAGGGGACGGGTTAGGGTAAGGCTTTATGTAAGGGTTAGGTTTAGGGTTAGGGGACGGGGACGATTTTGGGTACAGCTTAGTGTACGACAAAGTTTTAGGGTGAGCGTATCTGTTAGGATACAGGTTAGTGTTAGCATATGGGTTAGAATTAGGGGACGAGTTAGGGTAAGGCTTCGGGTAAGGATTAGGGTTAGGGTTAGGGTTAGGGGACAGGGACGATTTAGGGTACAGGTTAATGTACGACAACGGTTTAGGGTGAGCATACGTGTTAGGGCACGGGTTAGTGTTAGCGTAGAGTTTAGGATTATGGGATGGGTTAGTGTAAGGCTTCGGGTAAGGGTTAGGGTTTGGGTTAGGGTTAGGGTTAGGGTACAGGGACAGGAACGGTTTAGGGTACAGGTTAGGGTACGACAACGCTTTAGGGTGAGCGTACGTGTTAGGGCACGGATTAGTGTTAGCGTACGGTTAGGATTAGGGGACGGGTTAGGGTAAGGCTTCGGGTAAGGTTTAGGGTTATGGTTAGGGTTCGGGTTAGTGTTAGGTAATGGGGACGGTTTAGGGTACAGCTTAGTGTACGACAAATGTTTCGGGTGAGCGTACGTGTTAGGGCACGGGTTAGTGTTAGCGTGCGGGTTAGGTTTAGGGAACCGTTTAGGGTAAGGCTTCGGGTAAGGTTTAAGGTTAGGGTTAGGGTTAGGGGACAGGGACGATGTAGGGTACAGGTTAGGGTACGACAAGGTTTTAGGGTGAGCGTACGTGTTAGGGTACGGGTTAGTGTTAGCGTACGGGTTAGGATTACGGGACGGGTTAGGGTAAGGCTTCTGGTAAGGGTTAGGGTTAGGGTTAGGGTTAGGGGACAGGGACGGTTTAGGGTACAGGTTAGGGTACGTCAACGGTTTAGGGTGAGCGTACGTGTTAGGGTACGGGTTAGTGTTAGTGTACGTGTTAGGATTATGGGACGGGTTAGGGTAAGGCTTCGGGTAAGTGTTAGGGTTAGGGTTAGGGTTAGAGTTAGGGTTAGGGTTAGGGTACAGGGACGGTTCAGGGTACAGGTTAGGGTACGACAATGGTTTAGGGTGAGTGTACGTGTTAGGGCAAGGGTTAGTGTTAGCATACGGGTTATGATTAGGGGACAGATTAGGGTAAGGCTTCGGGTAAGGGTTAGGGTTAAGGTTAGTTGACGGGGATGGTTTAGGGTACAGGTTAGTGTATGAGAATGGTTTAGGGTGAGCGTACGTGTTAGGATACGGGTTAGAGTTAGCGTATGGGTTAGGATTAGGGGACGGGTTAGTGTAAGGCTTCGGGTAAGGATTAGGGTTAGGGTTAGGGGACGGGGACGGTTTAGGGTACAGGTTAGGGTACGACAACGGTTTAGGGTGAGCGTATGTGTTAGGGCATGGGTTAGTTTTAGCGTATCGGTTAGGATTATGAGACGGGTTAGGGTAAGGCTTCGGGTAAGGCTTAGGGTTTGGGTTAGGGTTAGGGTTAGGGAACGGGGACGGGGACGGTTTAGTGTACTGGTTAGGGTACAACCACACTTTAGGGTGAGCGTACGTGTTAGGGCACGGGTTAGTGTTAGCGTACGGGTTAGGATTAGGGGACGGGTTAGGGTAAGGCTTCGGGTAAGGGTTAGGTTTAGGGTTAGGGTTAGGGGACGGGGACGGGGACGGGGACGGTTTAGGGTGCAGGTTAGTGTATGACAGCGGTTTAGGGTGAGCGTACGTGTTAGGGTATGGGTTAGTGTTAGCGTACGGGTTAGGATTAGGGCACGGGTTAGGGTAAGGCTTGGTGTAAGGGTTAGGGTTAGGGTTAGGGTTAGGGTTAGGGGAGGGGGACGGTTTAGGGTACAGGTTAGGGTAGGACAATGGTTTAGGTTCAGCGTACATGTTAGGGCACAGTTTACTGTTAGCGTACGGGTTAGGAGTAGAGGACGGGTTATGGTAAGGCTTCGGGTAAGGGTTAGGTTTAGGGTTAGGGTTAGGGTTAGGGTTAGGGGAGGGGGACGGTTTAGGGTACAGGTTAGTGTAGGACAATGGTTTAGGTTCAGCGTACATGTTAGGGCACAGTTTACTGTTAGCGTACGGGTTAGGATTAGAGGACGGATTAAGGTAAGGCTTCGGGTAAGGGTTAGGGTTAGGGTTAGGGGACGGGGACAGTTTAGGTTACAGGTTAGTGTACGAGAACGGTTTAGGGTGAGCGTACGTGTTAGGGTATGGCTTAGAGTTAGCGTACGGGTTAGGATTAGGGGACGGGTTAGGGGAAGGCTTCGGGTAAGGTTTAGGGTTAGGGTTAGGGTTAGGGGACGGGGACGGTTTAGGGTACAGTTTAGGGTACGACAGCGGTTTAGGGTGAGCGTACGTTCTAGGGCACGGGTTAGGGTTAGCGTAAGGTTTAGGATTAGGGGACGGGTTAGGGGAAGGCTTCGGGTAAGGGTTCGGTTTAGGGTTAGTGTTAGGGTTAGGGTTAGGGTACAGGGACGGTTTAGGGTACAGGTTAGGGTAAGACAACGGTTTAGGGTGAGTGTACATGTTAGGGCAAGGGTTAGTGTTAGCGTAAGTGTTAGGATTAGGGGACAGGTTAGGGTAAGTCTTCGGGTAAGGGTTAGGGTTAGGGTTCGGGTTAGGGTTAGGAGACGGGGACGGGGATGGGGATGGTTTAGGGTACAGGTTAGGGTACGACAATGATTTATGGTGAGCCTACGTGTTAGGGCACGGGTTAGTGTTAGCGTACGGGTTATGATTATGGGACGGGTTAGGGTAAGGCTTCGGGTAAGGGTTAGGATTAGGGTTAGGTTTAGGGTTAGGGTTAGGGGATGGGGCGGTTTAGGGTACAGGTTAGGGTACAACAACGGTTTAGGGTGAGCGTACGTGTTAGGGCACGTGTTAGTGTTAGCGTACGGGTTAGGATTAGGTGATGGGTTAGGGTAAGGCTTTGGGTAAGGGTAAGGTTTAGGGTTAGTGTTACGGTTAGGGGACGGGGACGGTTTACGGTACAGGTTAGGGTAGGACAACGGTTTAGGGTGAGTGTACGTGTTAGGGTACGGGTTAGTGTTAGCATACGGGTTAGGATTAGGGGATGGGTTAGGGTAAGGCCTTGGGTAAGGGTTAGTGTTAGGTTTAGGTTTAGGGTTAGGGGATGGGGACAGGGACGGTTTAGGGTATAGGTTAGGGTACGACAAAGGTTTAGGGTGACCGTACGTGTTAGGGCACGGGTTAGTGTTAGCGTACGGGTTAGGATTAGGTGACATGTTAGGGTAAGGCTTTGGGTAAGGGTTAGGGTTAGGGTTAGTGTTAGGGTTAGGGTAGGGGACGGGGATGGTTTAGGGTACAGGTTAGGGGACGACAACGTTTTAGGGTGGGTGTACGTGTTAGGGTACGGGTTAGTGTTAGCGTACGGAATCGGATTAGGGGACGGGTTAGGGTAATGTTTCGGGTAAGGGTTAGGGTTAGGGTTAGGGTTACAGTTAGGGGACGTTTTAGGGTACAGGTTAGGGTACGACAACGGTTTAGGTGAGCGTACGTTTTAGGGCACGGGTTAGTGTTAGCCTACGGGTTCGGATTGGGGACGGGATAGTGTAAGGCTTCGGGTAAAGGTTAGGGTAAGGGTAAGTGTTAGGGTTAGGTTTAGGGTTAGGGGATGGGGAAGATTTAGAGAACAGGTTAGGGTACGACAACAGTTTAGGGTGAGCGTACGTGTTAGGGTACGGGTTAGTGTTAGCGTACGGGTTAGGATTAGGGGACGGGTTAGGGTAAGGCTTCGGGTAAGGGTTAGGGTTAGGGTTAGGGTTAGGGTTAGGGTTAGGGGATGGACAGGGTTTACGGTACAGTTTAGGGTACGACAACGGTTTAGGGTGAGCGTACGTGTTAGGCTATGTGTTAGTGTCAGCGTATGGTTTAGGATTAGGGGACGGTTTAGTGTAAGGCTTCGGGTAAGGTTTAGTGGTAGGGTTAGGCTTAGGGTTAGGGTTAGGGCACGGGGACGGTTTAGGGTACAGGTTAGGGTACGACAACGGTTTAGGTTGAGCGTATGTTTTAGGGCACGGTTTAGTGTTAGTGTACGGGTTAGGATTAGGGGACGGTTTAGTGTTAGGCTCCGGGTAAGGGTTAGTGTTAGGGTTAGGGTTACGGTTAGGGTTAGGGGACAGGGACGGTTTAGGGTACAGGTTAGGGTACGACAATGGTTTAGTGTGAGCATACGTGTTAGGTTACGATTTAATATTAGCGTACGGGTTAGGATTAGGAGACGGGTTATGTTAAGGCTTCGGGAAAGGATTAGGGTTAGGGTTAGGGTTAGGGTTAGGGTTAGGGTTAAGGGACGGGGAAGGTTTAGGGTAGAGTTTAGGGTACGACAATGGTTCAGGGTGACCGTACGTTTTAGGGTATGTGTTATTGTTAGCGTACGGGTTAGGATTAGGGGACGGGTTAGGGTAAGGCTTCGGGTAAGGGTTAGATTTAGGGTTAGGGTTAGGGTTAGGGCACGGGGACGGTTTAGGGTACAGGTTAGGGTACGACAACGGTTTAGGTTGAGCGTATGTTTTAGGGCACGGGTTAGTGTTAGTGTACGGGTTAGGATTAGGGGACGGGTTAGGGTAAGGCTTTGGGTAAGGGTTAGGATTAGGGTGAGGTTAGGGTTAGGTTTAGGGGACGGGGACGGTTTAGGGTACAGGTTAGGGTACGACAACGGTTCAGGGTGAGCGTACGTGTTAGGGCACGGGTTAGTGTGAGCGTACGGGTTAGGATTAGGGGACGGTTAGGGTAAGGCTTCGGGGAATGGTTAGGGTTAGGGTTAGGGTTAGGTTTAGGGGACGGGGACGGGGACGGTTTAGGGTACAGGTTAGGTTAGGACAATGGTTTAGGGTGAGCGTACGTGTTAGGGTACGGGTTAGTGTTAGCATACGGGTTAGGATTAGGGGACGTGTTAGGGTAAGGCTTCGGGTAAGTGTTACGGTTAGGGTTAGGTTTAGGGTTAGGGGACGGGGACAGGGACGGTTTAGGGTACAGGTTAGGGTAGGACAACGCTTTAGGGTGAGCGTATGTGTTAGGGCACGGGTTAGTGTTAGCGTACGGTTTAGGATTAGGGGACGGGTTAGGGTAAGGCTTCGGGTAAGGGTTAGGGTTAGGGTTAGGGGACGGTGTAGGGTACAGGTTAGAGTACGACAACCTTTTAGGGTGAGCGTACGTCTCAGGGTATGGTTTAGTGATAGCGTACGGGTTAGGATTAGGGTACGGTTTAGTGTAAGGCTTCAGGTAAGGGTTAGGTTTAGGGTTAGGGTTAGGGGACGGGGACTGTTTAGGGTACAGGTTAGGGTATGACAGTGGTTTAAGGTGAGCGTACGTGTTAGGGTACGGGTTAGTGTTAGCGTACGGGTTAGGAGTAGGGGACAGGTTAGGTTAAGTATTCGGGTAAGGGTTAGTGTTAGGGTTCGGGTTAGGGTTAGGGGATGGGGACGGTTTAAGGTACAGGTTAGGGTACGTCCACGGTTTAGGGTGAGCGTAAGTGTTAGGGTACTGTTTAGTGTTAGCGTACGGGTTAGGATTAGGGGACGGTTTAGGTTAAGGCTTCGGGTAAGGGTTAGGGTGAGGGCTAGGGGACGGCGATGGTTTAGGGTACAGGTAAGGGTACAACTACGGTTTAGGGTGAGCGAACGTGTTAGAGTACGGGTTAGTGTTAGCGTACGGGTTAGCATTAGGGGACGGGTTAGGGTAAGGCTTCAGGTAAGGTTTAGGGTTAGGGTTAGGGGACAGGGACGGTTTAGGGTACAGGTTAGTGTACGACAACGTTTTAGGGTGAGCGTACGTGTTAGGGTACGGGTTAGTGTTAGCGTACGGGTTAGGATTAGGGGACGGGTTAGGGTAAGGCTTCGGGTAAGGGTTAGGGTTGGGGTTAGGGTTAGGGTTAGGGTTAGGGGATGGGGACAGTTTAGGGTACAACAACGGTTTAGGTTGAGCGTACATGTTGGGGTATGGGTTACTGTTAGTGCACGGCTTAGGATTAGGGGACGGGTTAGTGTTAGGCTTCGGGTAAGCGTTAGTGATAGGGTTAGGGTTACGGTTAGGGTTAGGGGACGGGGACGGTTTAGGGTACAGGTTAGGGTACGACAACGGTTTAGTGTGAGCGTACGTGTTAGGTTACAATTTAATGTTAGTGTACGGTTTAGGATTAGGGGACAGGTTATGTTAAGGCTTCGGGTAAGGATTAGGGTTAGGGTTAGAGTTAGGGTTAGGGTTAAGGGACGGGGACGGTTTAGGGTACAGTTTAGGGTACGACAATGGTTCAGGGTGACAGTACGTTTTAGGGTACGTGTTATTGTTAGCGTACGGGTTAGGATTAGGGGACGGGTAAGGGTAAGGCTTCGGGTAAGGGTTAGGTTTAGGGTTAGGGTTAGGGTTAGGTATAGGGGACGGACACGGTTTAGGGTACAGGTTAGTGTACGAAAACGGTTTAGGGTGAGCGTACATGTTAGGCTACGTGTTAGTGTCAGCGTACGGTTTAGGATTAGGGGACGGGTTAGTGTAAGGCTTCGGGTAAGGTTTAGGGTTAGGGTTAGGGTTAGGGTTAGGGTTAGGGTTAGGGGACGGAGACGGTTTAGGTTACAGGTTAGTGTAGGACAACGTTTTAAGGTGAGCGTACGTGTAAGGGTACGGGATAGTGTTAGCGTACGGGTTAGGATTATGGGACGGGTTAGGGTAAGGCGTCGGGTAAGGGTTAGGGTTAGGGTTAGGGTTAGGGTTAGGCTACAGGGATGGTTTAGGGTACAGGTTAGGGTACGACAACGGGTTATGGTGAGCGTATGTGTTAGGGCATGGGGTAGATTTAGCGTATTATTTAGGATTATGGGACGGGTTAGGGTAAGGCTTCGGGTAAGGGGTAGGGTTTGGGATAGGGTTAGGGTTAGGGAACGGGGACGGGGACGGTTTAGTGTACAGGTTAGGGTACGACCACGCTTTAGGGTGAGCGTACCTGTTAGGGCACGGGTTAGTGTTAGCGTACGGGTTAGGATTAGGGGACGGGTTAGGGTAAGGCTTCGGGTAAGGGTTAGGTTTAGGGTTAGGGTTAGGGGACGGGGACGGGGACGGTTTAGGGTACAGGTTAGTGTACGACAGCAGTTTAGGGTGAGCATTCGTTTTAGGGCACGGGTTAGTGTTAGCGTATGGGTTAGGATTAGGGGACGGTTTAGGGTAAGGCTTCGGGTAAGTGTTAGGGTTAGGGTTAGGCTTAGGGGAAGGGGACGACTTAGGGTACAGGTTAGGCTATGACAAAGTTTTAGGGTGAGCGTACGTGTTAGGGTACGGGTTAGTGTTAGCGTATGGTTTAGAATTGGGGGCCGAGTTAGGGTAAGGCTTCGGGTAAGGGTTAGGGATAGTGTTAGGGTTAGGTTTAGGGGACGGGGATGGTTTAGGGTACAGGTTAGGGTACGAAAACGATTTAGGGTGAGCGTACGTGTTAGGGTACGGGTTAGTGTTAGCGTACGGGTTAGGATTATGGGACGGGTTAGGGTAAGGCTTCGGGTAAGTGTTAGGGTTAGGGTTAGGGTTAGAGTTAGGGTTAGGTTTAGGGTACAGGGACGGTTCAGGGTACAGGTTAGGGTACGACAATGGTTTAGGGTGAGTGTACGTGTTAGGGCAAGGGTTAGTGTTAGCATACGGGTTAGGATTAGGGGACAGATTAGGGTAAGGCTTCGGGTAAGGGTTAGGGTTAGGGTTAGGGTTAGGTTTAGGGTTAGGGGACGGGGACGGTTTAGGTTACAGGTTAGTGTACGACAACAGTTTAGGGTGAACGTATGTGTTAGGGTACTTGTTAGTGTTAGCGTACGGGTTAGGATTGGGGACGGGTTAGGGTAAGGCTTCACGTAAGGGTTAGGGTTAGGGTTAGGGCTAGGGGACGGTGACGGTTTAGGGTACAGGTTAGGGTACGACAACGGTTTAGGGTGAGGGTACGTGTTAGGACACGGGTTAGTGTTAGCGTACGGATTAGGATTAGGGGACGGGTTAGTGTAATGCTTCGGGTAAGTGTTAGGGATAGGGTTAGGGTTAGGGTTAGGGGACGGGGACGGTTTAGGGTACATGTTAGGGTACGACAAAGTTTTAGGGTGAGCGTGCATGTTAGGGTATGGGTTAGTGTTAGCGTACGGGTTAGGATTAAGGGTCGGGTTAGGGTAAGGCTTGGGGTAAGGTTTAGGTTTAGGGCTAGGTTTAGGGTTAGGGTTAGGGGACGGAGACGGTTTAGGTTACAGGTTAGTGTACGACAACGTTTTAAGATGAGCGTACGTGTAAGGATACGGGATAGTGTTAGCGTACGGGTTAGGAATAGGGGACATGTTAGGGTAAGGTTTCGGGTAAGGGCTAGGGTTAGGGGACCGGGACGGGACGGTTTAGGGTACAGGTTAGTGTACGAGAACGGTTTAGGTTGAGCATACGGGTTAGGTTACGGGTTAGTGTTAGCGTACGGGTTAGGATTAGGGGACGGGTTAGGGTAAGGCTTTATGTAAGGGTTAGGTTTAGGGTTAGGGGACGGGGACGATTTTGGGTACAGCTTAGTGTACGACAAAGTTTTAGGGTGAGCGTATCTGTTAGGATACAGGTTAGTGTTAGCATATGGGTTAGAATTAGGGGACGAGTTAGGGTAAGGCTTCGGGTAAGGATTAGGGTTAGGGTTAGGGTTAGGGGACAGGGACGATTTAGGGTACAGGTTAATGTACGACAACGGTTTAGGGTGAGCATACGTGTTAGGGCACGGGTTAGTGTTAGCGTAGAGTTTAGGATTATGGGATGGGTTAGTGTAAGGCTTCGGGTAAGGGTTAGGGTTTGGGTTAGGGTTAGGGTTAGGGTACAGGGACAGGAACGGTTTAGGGTACAGGTTAGGGTACGACAACGCTTTAGGGTGAGCGTACGTGTTAGGGCACGGATTAGTGTTAGCGTACGGTTAGGATTAGGGGACGGGTTAGGGTAAGGCTTCGGGTAAGGTTTAGGGTTATGGTTAGGGTTCGGGTTAGTGTTAGGTAATGGGGACGGTTTAGGGTACAGCTTAGTGTACGACAAATGTTTCGG
Source organism: Delphinapterus leucas (assembly GCF_059928025.1). Classification (NCBI taxonomy): domain Eukaryota; kingdom Metazoa; phylum Chordata; class Mammalia; order Artiodactyla; family Monodontidae; genus Delphinapterus; species Delphinapterus leucas. The sequence goes on from NW_028322280.1 coordinate 724,843, forward strand.
GTGAGCGTACGTGTTAGGGCACGGGTTAGTGTTAGCGTGCGGGTTAGGTTTAGGGAACCGTTTAGGGTAAGGCTTCGGGTAAGGTTTAAGGTTAGGGTTAGGGTTAGGGGACAGGGACGATGTAGGGTACAGGTTAGGGTACGACAAGGTTTTAGGGTGAGCGTACGTGTTAGGGTACGGGTTAGTGTTAGCGTACGGGTTAGGATTACGGGACGGGTTAGGGTAAGGCTTCTGGTAAGGGTTAGGGTTAGGGTTAGGGTTAGGGGACAGGGACGGTTTAGGGTACAGGTTAGGGTACGTCAACGGTTTAGGGTGAGCGTACGTGTTAGGGTACGGGTTAGTGTTAGTGTACGTGTTAGGATTATGGGACGGGTTAGGGTAAGGCTTCGGGTAAGTGTTAGGGTTAGGGTTAGGGTTAGAGTTAGGGTTAGGGTTAGGGTACAGGGACGGTTCAGGGTACAGGTTAGGGTACGACAATGGTTTAGGGTGAGTGTACGTGTTAGGGCAAGGGTTAGTGTTAGCATACGGGTTATGATTAGGGGACAGATTAGGGTAAGGCTTCGGGTAAGGGTTAGGGTTAAGGTTAGTTGACGGGGATGGTTTAGGGTACAGGTTAGTGTATGAGAATGGTTTAGGGTGAGCGTACGTGTTAGGATACGGGTTAGAGTTAGCGTATGGGTTAGGATTAGGGGACGGGTTAGTGTAAGGCTTCGGGTAAGGATTAGGGTTAGGGTTAGGGGACGGGGACGGTTTAGGGTACAGGTTAGGGTACGACAACGGTTTAGGGTGAGCGTATGTGTTAGGGCATGGGTTAGTTTTAGCGTATCGGTTAGGATTATGAGACGGGTTAGGGTAAGGCTTCGGGTAAGGCTTAGGGTTTGGGTTAGGGTTAGGGTTAGGGAATGGGGACGGGGACGGTTTAGTGTACTGGTTAGGGTACAACCACACTTTAGGGTGAGCGTACGTGTTAGGGCACGGGTTAGTGTTAGCGTACGGGTTAGGATTAGGGGACGGGTTAGGGTAAGGCTTCGGGTAAGGGTTAGGTTTAGGGTTAGGGTTAGGGGACGGGGACGGGGACGGGGACGGTTTAGGGTGCAGGTTAGTGTATGACAGCGGTTTAGGGTGAGCGTACGTGTTAGGGTATGGGTTAGTGTTAGCGTACGGGTTAGGATTAGGGCACGGGTTAGGGTAAGGCTTGGTGTAAGGGTTAGGGTTAGGGTTAGGGTTAGGGTTAGGGGAGGGGGACGGTTTAGGGTACAGGTTAGGGTAGGACAATGGTTTAGGTTCAGCGTACATGTTAGGGCACAGTTTACTGTTAGCGTACGGGTTAGGAGTAGAGGACGGGTTATGGTAAGGCTTCGGGTAAGGGTTAGGTTTAGGGTTAGGGTTAGGGTTAGGGTTAGGGGAGGGGGACGGTTTAGGGTACAGGTTAGTGTAGGACAATGGTTTAGGTTCAGCGTACATGTTAGGGCACAGTTTACTGTTAGCGTACGGGTTAGGATTAGAGGACGGATTAAGGTAAGGCTTCGGGTAAGGGTTAGGGTTAGGGTTAGGGGACGGGGACAGTTTAGGTTACAGGTTAGTGTACGAGAACGGTTTAGGGTGAGCGTACGTGTTAGGGTATGGCTTAGAGTTAGCGTACGGGTTAGGATTAGGGGACGGGTTAGGGGAAGGCTTCGGGTAAGGTTTAGGGTTAGGGTTAGGGTTAGGGGACGGGGACGGTTTAGGGTACAGTTTAGGGTACGACAGCGGTTTAGGGTGAGCGTACGTTCTAGGGCACGGGTTAGGGTTAGCGTAAGGTTTAGGATTAGGGGACGGGTTAGGGGAAGGCTTCGGGTAAGGGTTCGGTTTAGGGTTAGTGTTAGGGTTAGGGTTAGGGTACAGGGACGGTTTAGGGTACAGGTTAGGGTAAGACAACGGTTTAGGGTGAGTGTACATGTTAGGGCAAGGGTTAGTGTTAGCGTAAGTGTTAGGATTAGGGGACAGGTTAGGGTAAGTCTTCGGGTAAGGGTTAGGGTTAGGGTTCGGGTTAGGGTTAGGAGACGGGGACGGGGATGGGGATGGTTTAGGGTACAGGTTAGGGTACGACAATGATTTATGGTGAGCCTACGTGTTAGGGCACGGGTTAGTGTTAGCGTACGGGTTATGATTATGGGACGGGTTAGGGTAAGGCTTCGGGTAAGGGTTAGGATTAGGGTTAGGTTTAGGGTTAGGGTTAGGGGATGGGGCGGTTTAGGGTACAGGTTAGGGTACAACAACGGTTTAGGGTGAGCGTACGTGTTAGGGCACGTGTTAGTGTTAGCGTACGGGTTAGGATTAGGTGATGGGTTAGGGTAAGGCTTTGGGTAAGGGTAAGGTTTAGGGTTAGTGTTACGGTTAGGGGACGGGGACGGTTTACGGTACAGGTTAGGGTAGGACAACGGTTTAGGGTGAGTGTACGTGTTAGGGTACGGGTTAGTGTTAGCATACGGGTTAGGATTAGGGGATGGGTTAGGGTAAGGCCTTGGGTAAGGGTTAGTGTTAGGTTTAGGTTTAGGGTTAGGGGATGGGGACAGGGACGGTTTAGGGTATAGGTTAGGGTACGACAAAGGTTTAGGGTGACCGTACGTGTTAGGGCACGGGTTAGTGTTAGCGTACGGGTTAGGATTAGGTGACATGTTAGGGTAAGGCTTTGGGTAAGGGTTAGGGTTAGGGTTAGTGTTAGGGTTAGGGTAGGGGACGGGGATGGTTTAGGGTACAGGTTAGGGGACGACAACGTTTTAGGGTGGGTGTACGTGTTAGGGTACGGGTTAGTGTTAGCGTACGGAATCGGATTAGGGGACGGGTTAGGGTAATGTTTCGGGTAAGGGTTAGGGTTAGGGTTAGGGTTACAGTTAGGGGACGTTTTAGGGTACAGGTTAGGGTACGACAACGGTTTAGGTGAGCGTATGTTTTAGGGCACGGGTTAGTGTTAGTGTACGGGTTAGGATTAGGGGACGGGTTAGGGTAAGGCTTTGGGTAAGGGTTAGGGTTAGGGTTAGGGTTAGGGTTAATGGTCAGGGACAGGGACGGTTTAGGGTACAGTTTAGGGTATGACAACAGTTTAGGGTGAGCGTACATGTTAGGGTACGGGTTAGTGTTAGCGTACGGGTTAGGATTATGGGACGGGTTAGGGTAAGGCTTTGGGTAAGCTTTAGGTTTAGGATAAGGGTTAGGGTTAGGGTTAGGGTAGAGGGACGGTTTAGGGTACAGGTTAGGGTACGACAACGGTTTAGGGTGAGCGTACGTGTTAGGGCAAGGGTTAGTGTTAGCGTACGGGTTAGGATTAGGGGACAGGTTAGGGTAAGGCTCCGGGTAAGTGTTATGGTTAGTGTTAGGGTTAGGGTTAGGGTTAGGGGACGGAGACGGTTTAGGTTACAGGTTAGTGTACGACAACCTTTTAAGGTGAGCATACGTGTAAGGGTACGGGATAGTGTTAGCGTACGGGTTAGGAATAGGGGACATGTTAGGGTAAGGTTTCGGGTAAGGGCTAGGGTTAGGGGATGGGGACGGGACGGTTTAGGGTACAGGTTACTGTACGAGAATGGTTTAGGTTGAGCATACGGGTTAGGTTACAGGTTAGTGTTAGCGTACGGTTTAGGATTAGGGGACGGGTTAGGGTAAGGCTTTGTGTAAGGGTTAGGTTTAGGGTTAGGGGACGGGGACGATTTAGGGTACAGCTTAGTGTACGACAAAGTTTTAGGGTGAGCGTACGTGTTAGGATACAGGTTAGTGTTAGTGTAGGGGTTAGAATTAGGGGACGAGTTAGGGTAAGGCTTCGGGTAAGGATTAGGGTTAGGTTTAGGGTTAGGGCACAGGGACGATTTAGGGTACAGGTTAATGTACGACAACGGTTTAGGGTGAGCGTACGTGTTAGGGCACGGGTTAGTGTTAGCATAGCGTTTAGGATTATGGGATGGGTTAGTGTAAGGCTTCGGGTAAGGGTTAGGGTTTGGGTTAGGGTTAGGGTTAGGGTACGGGGACAGGAGCAGTTTAGGGTACAGGTTAGGGTACGACAACGCTTTAGGGTGAGCGTACGTGTTAGGGCACGGATTAGTGTTAGCGTACGGTTAGGATTAGGGGACGGGTTAGGGTAAGGCTTCGGGTAAGGTTTAGGGTTATGGTTAGGGTTCGGGTTAGTGTTAGGTAATGGGGACGGTTTAGGGTACAGCTTAGTGTACGACAAATGTTTCGGGTGAGCGTACGTGTTAGGGCACGGGTTAGTGTTAGCGTGCGGGTTAGGTTTAGGGGACCGGTTAGGGTAAGGCTTCGGGTAAGGTTTAAGGTTAGGGTTAGGGTTATGGTTAGGGGACAGGGACGATTTAGGGTACAGGTTAGGGTACGACAAGGTTTTAGGGTGAGCGTACGTGTTAGGGTACGGGTTAGTGTTAGCCTATGGGTTAGGATTATGGGACGGGTTAGGGTAAGGCTTCCGGTAAGGGTTAGGGTTAGGGTTAGGTTTAGGGGACGGGGACGGTTTAGGGTACAGGTTAGGGTACGTCAACGGTTTAGGGTGAGCGTACGTGTTAGGGTACGGGTTAGTGTTAGCGTACTGGTTAGTATTAGGGGACGGGTTAGGGTAAGGCTTCGGGTAAGGGTTAGGGTTAGGGTTAGGGTTAGGGTTACGGTTAGGGTTAAGGGACGGGGACGGTTTAGGGTACAGGTTAGTGTACGACAAATGTTTATGGTGAGCGTACGTGATAGGGTATGGGTTAGTGTTAGCGTACGTGATAGGATCAGGGGACGGGTTAGGGTAAGGCTTCGGGTAAGGGTTATGGTTAGGGTTAGGGTTAGGGAACGGGGACGGTTTAGGGTACAGTTTAGGGTACGACAACGGTTTAGGGTGAGCGTACGTGTTAGGGTACGAGCTAGTGTTAGCGTACGGGTTAGGATTAGTGGACGGGTTGGGGTAAGGCTACGGGTAAGGTTTAGGATTAGGGTTAGGTGACGGGAACGGGGACGGATTAGGGTACACGTTAGGGTACGACAACGGTTTAGCGTGAGCGTACGTGTTAGGGTATGGGTTAGAGTTAGCGTACAGTTTAAGATTAGGGGACGGTTTAGGGTAGGGCTTCGGGTAAGGGTTAAGTTTAGGGTTAGGGTTAGGGTTAGGGTTAGGGGACGGGGACGGTTTAGGGTACAGGTTAGGGTACGAAAACGGTTTAGGGTGAGCGTACGTGTTAGGGTATGGGTTAGTGTTAGCGTACGGGTTAGGATTAGGGGACGGGTTAGGGTAAGGCTTCGGGTAAGGTTTAGGGTTAGGGTTAGGTTTAGGCTTAGGGTTAGGGGACGGGGATGGTTTAGGGTACAGGTTAGGTTACGACAACGGTTTCGGGTGAGCGTACGTGGTAGGGTACGGGTTAGTGTTAGCGTACGGGTTATGATTAGGGGACGTGTTAGGGTAAGGCTTTGGGTAAGGGTTAGCGTTAGGGTTAGGGGATGGGGACGGGGACGGTTTAGGGCAAAAGTTTGGGTACAACAACGTTTTAGGGTGAGCGTACGTGTTAGGGTACGGGTTAGTGTTAGCATACGGGTTAGGATTAGGGGACGGGTTAGGGTAAGGCTTCGGGTAAGGGTTAGGGTTAGGGTTAGGGTTAGGGTTAGGGGATGGGGACAGTTTAGGGTACGACAACGGTTTAGGTTGAGCGTACATGTTGGGTTATGGGTTATTGTTAGCGCACGGCTTAGGATTAGGGGACGGGTTAGTGTTAGGCTTCGGTTAAGGGTTAGTGTTAGATTTAGGGTTAGGGGCCAGGGACGGTTTAGGGTACAGGTTAGTGTACGACAACCGTTTAGGGTGAGCGTACGTGTTAGGGTACGGGTTTGTGTTAGCGTACGGGTTAGGATTACGGGACGGGATAGGGTAAGGCTTCGGGTAAGGGTTAGCGTTAGGGTTAGGGTTAGGGGACGGACACAGTTTAGGGTACAGGTTAGGGTACGACAACGCTTTAGGGTGAGCGTACATGTTAGGGTACTGGTTAGTGTTAGCGTACGATTTAGGATTAGGGGACGGGTTAGTGTAAGGCTTCGGGTAAGGGTTACGGTTAGGGCTAGGGTTAGGGTTAGGGGACGGGGACGGGGACAGTTTAGGGTACAGGTTAGGGTACAACAAGGGTTTAGGGTGAGCGTATGTGTTAGTGTATGGGTTAGTGTTAGCGTATGGGTTAGGAGTAGGGGATGCGTTAGGGTAAGGCTTCGGGTAAGGTTTAGGGTTAGGGTTATGGTTAGGGTTAGGGTTAGGGGACGGGGACGGTTTAGGGTACAGTTTAGTGTACGACAACTGTTTAGGGTGAGTGTACATGTTAGGGTACCGGTTAGTGTTAGGGTACGGGTTAATGTTAGCGTACAGGTTAGGATTAGGGTAAGGCGTCGGGTAAGAGTTAGGGTTATGGTTAGGGGACGGGGACGGTTTAGGGTACAGGTTAGGGTACAACAACTGTTTAGGGTGAGCATACGTTTTAGGGTACAAGTTAGTGTTAGCGTACGGGTTAGGATTAGGGGACGGGTTAGGGAAAGGCTTCGGGTAAGGGTTAGTGTTAGGGTTAGGTTTACAGTTAGGGTTAGGTGACAGGGACGGTTTAGGGTACAGGTTAGGGTACGACAACGGTTTAGGCTGAGCGTACGTGTTAGGTTACGGGTTAGTGTTAACGTACGGGTTAGCATTAGGTTACGGGTTATGGGAAGGCTTCGAGTAAGGGTTAGGGTTAGGGTTAGGGTTAGGGTTCGGGTTAAGGGACGGGGACGGCTTAGGGTCCAGTTTAGTGTACAACAACGGTTCAGAGTGAGCGTACGTGTTAGGGTACGTGTTAGTGTTCGCGTACGGGTTAGGAATAGGGGACGGGTTAGGGTAAGGCTTCGGGTAAGGGTTAGGGTTAGGGCTAGGGTTAGGGTTAGGGGACTGTTTAGGGTACAGGTTAGTGTACGACAACGTTTTTGGGTGAGCATACGTGTTAGGGTATGGGTTAGTGTTAGCGTACGGGTTAGGATTTGGGGACAGGTTAGGGTAAGGCTTCGGGTAAGTCTTAGGGTTAGGGTTAGGGTTAGGGTTAGGGGACGGGGACGGTTTAGTGTACAGGTTAGGGTACGACAACTCTTTAGGTTGAGCGTACGTGTTAGGGCACATGTTAGTGTTAGTGTACGAGTTAGGATTAGGGGACGGGTTAGGGTAAGGCTTCGGGTAAGTGTTAGGGTTAGAGTTAGATTTAGGGTTAGGGGACGGGGACGGTTTAGGGTACAGGTTAGGGTACGACAACGGTTTAGGGTGAGCGTACGTGTTAGGGTACGGGTTAGTGTTAGCGTACGGGTTAGGATTTGGGGACAGGTTAGGGTAAGGCTTCGGGTAAGTCTTAGGGTTAGGGTTATGGTTAGGGTTAGGGTACAGGGACGGTTTAGGGTTCAGGTTAGGGTACGACAACGGTTTAGGGTGAGTGTACGTGTTAGGGCAAGGGTGAGTGTTAGCGTACGGGTTAGGATTAGTGGACAGGAAAGGGTAAGGCTTCGGGTAAAGGTTACGGTTAGGGTTAGAGTTAGGCTTAGGGGACGGGGACGGTTTAGGTTACAGGTTAGGGTACGACAACGGTTTACGATGAGCGTACGTGTTAGAATACGTGTTAGTGTTAGCGTACAGGTTAGGATTAGGGGACGGGTTAGGGTAAGGCTTCGGGTAAGGGTTAGGGTTAGGGTTAGGGTTAGGGGACGGTTTAGGGTACAGGTTAGGGTACGACAATGGTTTAGGTTGAGCGTACGTGTTAGGGCACAGGTTAGTGTTAGCGTACGGGTTAGGATTAGGGGACGGGTTAGGGTAAGGCTCCGGGTAATGGTTAGGGTTTGGGTTAGGTTTAGGGTTAGGGTTAGGGCATGGGAACGGTTTAGGGTACACGTTAGGGTACAACAATGCTTTAGGGTGAGCGTACGTGGTAGGGTATGTGTTAGTGTTAGCGAATGGATTAGGACTAGGGGACGTGTTAGGATAAGCTTCGGGTAAGGGTTAGGGTTAGGGTTAGGTTTAGGGTTAGGGTTAGGGGATGGGGAGGGTTTAGGGTACAGGTTAGGGTACAACAACGGTTTAGGGTGAGCGTACGTGATAGGGTATGGGTTAGTGTTAGCGTACGGGTTCCGATTAGGTGATGGGTTAGGGTAAGGCTTCGGGTAAGGGTTAGGGTTAGGGTTAGGTTTAGGGTAAGTGTTAGGGCATGGGGAGGGTTTAGGTTACAGGTTAGGCTACGACAACGGTTTAGGCTGAGCGTACGTGTTAGGGTATGGGTTAGTGTTAGCGTACGGTTTAGGATTAGGGGACGGGTTAGGGTAAGCCTTCGGGTAAGGGTTAGGGTTAGGGTTAGAGTTAGGGTTAGGGTTAGGGGACGGAGACGGTTTAGGTTACAGGTTAGTGTAGGACAACGTTTTAAGGTGAGCGTACGTGTAAGGGTACGGGATAGTGTTAGCGTACGGGTTAGGATTATGGGACGGGTTAGGGTAAGGCGTCGGGTAAGGGTTAGGGTTAGGGTTAGGGTTAGGGTTAATGGTCAGGGACAGGGATGGTTTAGGGTACAGTTTAGGGTACGACAACCGTTTAGGGTGAGCGTACATGTTAGGGTACGGGTTAGTGTTAGCGTACGGGTTAGGATTATGGGACGGGTTAGGGTAAGGCTTCGGGTAAGCTTTAGGGTTAGGATAAGGGTTAGGGTTAGGGTTAGGGTAGAGGGACGGTTTAGGGTACAGGTTAGGGTACGACAACGGGTTAGGGTGAGCGTACGTGTTAGGGCAAGGGTTAGTGTTAGCGTACGGGTTAGGATTAGGGGACAGGTTAGGGTAAGGCTCCGGGTAAGGGTTAGGGTTAGGGTTAGGGTTAGGGTTAGGGTTAGGGGACGGAGACGGTTTAGGTTACAGGTTAGTGTACGACAACGTTTTAAGGTGAGCGTACGTGTAAGGGTACGGGATAGTGTTAGCGTACGGGTTAGGAATAGGGGACATGTTAGGGTAAGGTTTCGGTAAGGGCTAGGGTTAGGGGACAGGGACGGGACGGTTTAGGGTACAGGTTAGTGTACGAGAACGGTTTAGGTTGAGCATACGGGTTAGGTTACGGGTTAGTGTTAGCGTACGGGTTAGGATTAGGGGACGGGTTAGGGTAAGGCTTTGTGTAAGGGTTAGGTTTAGTGTTAGGGGACGGGGACGATTTAGGGTACAGCTTAGTGTACGACAAAGTTTTAGGGTGAGCGTATGTGTTAGGATACAGGTTAGTGTTAGCATACGGGTTAGAATTAGGGGACGAGTTAGGGTAAGGCTTCGGGTAAGGATTAGGGTTAGGGTTAGGGTTAGGGGACAGGGACGATTTAGGGTACAGGTTAATGTACGACAACGGTTTAGGGTGAGTGTACGTGTTAGGGCACGGGTTAGTGTTACCGTAGCGTTTAGGATTATGGGATGGGTTAGTGTAAGGCTTCGGGTAAAGGTTAGGTTTTGGTTTAGGGTTAGGGTTAGGGTTAGGGGACGGGGACGGTTTAGGGTACAGGTTGGGGTACGGCAACGGTTTAGGGTGAGCGTACGTGTTAGGGTACGGGTTAGTGTTAACGTACGGGTTAGGATCAGGACACGGGTTAGGGTAAGGCTTCGGGTATGTGTTAGGGTTACGTTTAGGGACGGGGACGGTTTAGGGTACAGGTTAGGGTAGGACAACGGTTTAGGGTGAGGGTACATGTTAGGGCACAGTTTACTGTTAGCGTACAGGTTAGGATTAGAAGGACGGGTTAGGGTAAGGTTTCGGGTAAGTGTTAGGGTTAGGGTTAGGGTTAGGGGACGGTTTAGGGTACAGGTTAGGGTACGACAATGGTTTAGGTTGAGCGTACGTGTTAGGGCACAGTTTAGTGTTAGCGTACGGGTTAGGATTAGGGGACGGGTTAGGGTAAGGCTCCGGGTAAGGGTTAGGGTTTGGGTTAGGGTTAGGGTTAGGGTTAGGGCATGGGAACGGTTTAGGGTACACGTTAGGGTACAACAATGCTTTAGGGTGAGCGTACGTGGTAGGTTATGTGTTAGTGTTAGCGAACGGGTTAGGATTAGGGGACGGGTTAGGATAAGCTTCGGGTAAGTGTTAGGTTTATGGTTAGGTTTAGGGTTAGGGTTAGGGGATGGGGAGGGTTTAGGGTACAGGTTAGGGTACAACAACGGTTTAGGGTGAGCGTACGTGATAGGGTATGGGTTAGTGTTAGCGTACGGGTTCCGATTAGGTGATGGGTTAGGGTAAGGCTTCGGGTAAGGGTTAGGGTTAGGGTTAGGTTTAGGGTAAGTGTTAGGGCATGGGGAGGTTTAGGGTACAGGTTAGGCTACGACAACGGTTTAGGGTGAGCGTACGTGTTAGGGTACGGGTTAGGGTTAGCGTACGGTTTAGGATTAGGGGACGGGTTAGGGTAAGCCTTCGGGTAAGTGTTAGTGTTAGGGTTAGGGTTACGGTTATGTTTAGGCGACGGGGACTGTTTAGGGTACAGCTTAGGTTAAGATAACGGTTTAGGGTGAGCGAACATGTTAGGGTACGGGTTAGTGTTAGCGTACGGTTTAGGATTAGAGGACGGGTTAGGGTAAGGCTCCGGGTAAGTGTTAGGGTTAGGGTTAGGGGATGGGGACGGTTTAGGGTACAGGTTAGTGTACGAGAACGGTTTAGAGTGAGCCTATGTGTTAGGGTACGGGTTAGTGTTAGCGTACGGGTTAGGATTAGGGGACAGGTTAGTGTAAGGCTTCGGGTAAGGGTTAGGGTTAGGGTTTGGGGATGGGGACGGTTCAGGGTACAGTTTAGGGTATGACAACGGTTTAGGGTGAGCGTACGTGTTAGGGTACGGGTTAGGGTTAGCGTACGGGTTAGGATTATGGGACGGGTTAGGGTAAGGCGTCGGGTAAGGGTTAGGGTTAGGGTTAGGGTTAGGGTTAATGGTCAGGGACAGGGACGGTTTAGGGTACAGTTTAGGGTATGACAACAGTTTAGGGTGAGCGTACATGTTAGGGTACGGGTTAGTGTTAGCGTACGGGTTAGGATTATGGGACGGGTTAGGGTAAGGCTTTGGGTAAGCTTTAGGTTTAGGATAAGGGTTAGGGTTAGGGTTAGGGTAGAGGGACGGTTTAGGGTACAGGTTAGGGTACGACAACGGTTTAGGGTGAGCGTACGTGTTAGGGCAAGGGTTAGTGTTAGCGTACGGGTTAGGATTAGGGGACAGGTTAGGGTAAGGCTCCGGGTAAGTGTTATGGTTAGTGTTAGGGTTAGGGTTAGGGTTAGGGGACGGAGACGGTTTAGGTTACAGGTTAGTGTACGACAACCTTTTAAGGTGAGCATACGTGTAAGGGTACGGGATAGTGTTAGCGTACGGGTTAGGAATAGGGGACATGTTAGGGTAAGGTTTCGGGTAAGGGCTAGGGTTAGGGGATGGGGACGGGACGGTTTAGGGTACAGGTTACTGTACGAGAATGGTTTAGGTTGAGCATACGGGTTAGGTTACAGGTTAGTGTTAGCGTACGGTTTAGGATTAGGGGACGGGTTAGGGTAAGGCTTTGTGTAAGGGTTAGGTTTAGGGTTAGGGGACGGGGACGATTTAGGGTACAGCTTAGTGTACGACAAAGTTTTAGGGTGAGCGTACGTGTTAGGATACAGGTTAGTGTTAGTGTAGGGGTTAGAATTAGGGGACGAGTTAGGGTAAGGCTTCGGGTAAGGATTAGGGTTAGGTTTAGGGTTAGGGCACAGGGACGATTTAGGGTACAGGTTAATGTACGACAACGGTTTAGGGTGAGCGTACGTGTTAGGGCACGGGTTAGTGTTAGCATAGCGTTTAGGATTATGGGATGGGTTAGTGTAAGGCTTCGGGTAAGGGTTAGGGTTTGGGTTAGGGTTAGGGTTAGGGTACGGGGACAGGAGCAGTTTAGGGTACAGGTTAGGGTACGACAACGCTTTAGGGTGAGCGTACGTGTTAGGGCACGGATTAGTGTTAGCGTACGGTTAGGATTAGGGGACGGGTTAGGGTAAGGCTTCGGGTAAGGTTTAGGGTTATGGTTAGGGTTCGGGTTAGTGTTAGGTAATGGGGACGGTTTAGGGTACAGCTTAGTGTACGACAAATGTTTCGGGTGAGCGTACGTGTTAGGGCACGGGTTAGTGTTAGCGTGCGGGTTAGGTTTAGGGGACCGGTTAGGGTAAGGCTTCGGGTAAGGTTTAAGGTTAGGGTTAGGGTTAGGGTTAGGGGACAGGGACGATTTAGGGTACAGGTTAGGGTACGACAAGGTTTTAGGGTGAGCGTACGTGTTAGGGTACGGGTTAGTGTTAGCCTATGGGTTAGGATTATGGGACGGGTTAGGGTAAGGCTTCCGGTAAGGGTTAGGGTTAGGGTTAGGTTTAGGGGACGGGGACGGTTTAGGGTACAGGTTAGGGTACGTCAACGGTTTAGGGTGAGCGTACGTGTTAGGGTACGGGTTAGTGTTAGCGTACTGGTTAGTATTAGGGGACGGGTTAGGGTAAGGCTTCGGGTAAGGGTTAGGGTTAGGGTTAGGGTTAGGGTTACGGTTAGGGTTAAGGGACGGGGACGGTTTAGGGTACAGGTTAGTGTACGACAAATGTTTATGGTGAGCGTACGTGATAGGGTATGGGTTAGTGTTAGCGTACGTGATAGGATCAGGGGACGGGTTAGGGTAAGGCTTCGGGTAAGGGTTATGGTTAGGGTTAGGGTTAGGGAACGGGGACGGTTTAGGGTACAGTTTAGGGTACGACAACGGTTTAGGGTGAGCGTACGTGTTAGGGTACGAGCTAGTGTTAGCGTACGGGTTAGGATTAGTGGACGGGTTGGGGTAAGGCTACGGGTAAGGTTTAGGATTAGGGTTAGGTGACGGGAACGGGGACGGATTAGGGTACACGTTAGGGTACGACAACGGTTTAGCGTGAGCGTACGTGTTAGGGTATGGGTTAGAGTTAGCGTACAGTTTAAGATTAGGGGACGGTTTAGGGTAGGGCTTCGGGTAAGGGTTAAGTTTAGGGTTAGGGTTAGGGTTAGGGTTAGGGGACGGGGACGGTTTAGGGTACAGGTTAGGGTACGAAAACGGTTTAGGGTGAGCGTACGTGTTAGGGTATGGGTTAGTGTTAGCGTACGGGTTAGGATTAGGGGACGGGTTAGGGTAAGGCTTCGGGTAAGGTTTAGGGTTAGGGTTAGGTTTAGGCTTAGGGTTAGGGGACGGGGATGGTTTAGGGTACAGGTTAGGTTACGACAACGGTTTCGGGTGAGCGTACGTGGTAGGGTACGGGTTAGTGTTAGCGTACGGGTTATGATTAGGGGACGTGTTAGGGTAAGGCTTTGGGTAAGGGTTAGCGTTAGGGTTAGGGGATGGGGACGGGGACGGTTTAGGGCAAAAGTTTGGGTACAACAACGTTTTAGGGTGAGCGTACGTGTTAGGGTACGGGTTAGTGTTAGCATACGGGTTAGGATTAGGGGACGGGTTAGGGTAAGGCTTCGGGTAAGGGTTAGGGTTAGGGTTAGGGTTAGGGTTAGGGGATGGGGACAGTTTAGGGTACGACAACGGTTTAGGTTGAGCGTACATGTTGGGTTATGGGTTATTGTTAGCGCACGGCTTAGGATTAGGGGACGGGTTAGTGTTAGGCTTCGGTTAAGGGTTAGTGTTAGATTTAGGGTTAGGGGCCAGGGACGGTTTAGGGTACAGGTTAGTGTACGACAACCGTTTAGGGTGAGCGTACGTGTTAGGGTACGGGTTTGTGTTAGCGTACGGGTTAGGATTACGGGACGGGATAGGGTAAGGCTTCGGGTAAGGGTTAGCGTTAGGGTTAGGGTTAGGGGACGGACACAGTTTAGGGTACAGGTTAGGGTACGACAACGCTTTAGGGTGAGCGTACATGTTAGGGTACTGGTTAGTGTTAGCGTACGATTTAGGATTAGGGGACGGGTTAGTGTAAGGCTTCGGGTAAGGGTTACGGTTAGGGCTAGGGTTAGGGTTAGGGGACGGGGACGGGGACAGTTTAGGGTACAGGTTAGGGTACAACAAGGGTTTAGGGTGAGCGTATGTGTTAGTGTATGGGTTAGTGTTAGCGTATGGGTTAGGAGTAGGGGATGCGTTAGGGTAAGGCTTCGGGTAAGGTTTAGGGTTAGGGTTATGGTTAGGGTTAGGGTTAGGGGACGGGGACGGTTTAGGGTACAGTTTAGTGTACGACAACTGTTTAGGGTGAGTGTACATGTTAGGGTACCGGTTAGTGTTAGGGTACGGGTTAATGTTAGCGTACAGGTTAGGATTAGGGTAAGGCGTCGGGTAAGAGTTAGGGTTATGGTTAGGGGACGGGGACGGTTTAGGGTACAGGTTAGGGTACAACAACTGTTTAGGGTGAGCATACGTTTTAGGGTACAAGTTAGTGTTAGCGTACGGGTTAGGATTAGGGGACGGGTTAGGGAAAGGCTTCGGGTAAGGGTTAGTGTTAGGGTTAGGTTTACAGTTAGGGTTAGGTGACAGGGACGGTTTAGGGTACAGGTTAGGGTACGACAACGGTTTAGGCTGAGCGTACGTGTTAGGTTACGGGTTAGTGTTAACGTACGGGTTAGCATTAGGTTACGGGTTATGGGAAGGCTTCGAGTAAGGGTTAGGGTTAGGGTTAGGGTTAGGGTTCGGGTTAAGGGACGGGGACGGCTTAGGGTCCAGTTTAGTGTACAACAACGGTTCAGAGTGAGCGTACGTGTTAGGGTACGTGTTAGTGTTCGCATACGGGTTAGGAATAGGGGACGGGTTAGGGTAAGGCTTCGGGTAAGGGTTAGGGTTAGGGCTAGGGTTAGGGTTAGGGGACTGTTTAGGGTACAGGTTAGTGTACGACAACGTTTTTGGGTGAGCATACGTGTTAGGGTATGGGTTAGTGTTAGCGTACGGGTTAGGATTTGGGGACAGGTTAGGGTAAGGCTTCGGGTAAGTCTTAGGGTTAGGGTTAGGGTTAGGGTTAGGGGACGGGGACGGTTTAGTGTACAGGTTAGGGTACGACAACTCTTTAGGTTGAGCGTACGTGTTAGGGCACATGTTAGTGTTAGTGTACGAGTTAGGATTAGGGGACGGGTTAGGGTAAGGCTTCGGGTAAGTGTTAGGGTTAGAGTTAGATTTAGGGTTAGGGGACGGGGACGGTTTAGGGTACAGGTTAGGGTACGACAACGGTTTAGGGTGAGCGTACGTGTTAGGGTACGGGTTAGTGTTAGCGTACGGGTTAGGATTTGGGGACAGGTTAGGGTAAGGCTTCGGGTAAGTCTTAGGGTTAGGGTTATGGTTAGGGTTAGGGTACAGGGACGGTTTAGGGTTCAGGTTAGGGTACGACAACGGTTTAGGGTGAGTGTACGTGTTAGGGCAAGGGTGAGTGTTAGCGTACGGGTTAGGATTAGTGGACAGGAAAGGGTAAGGCTTCGGGTAAAGGTTACGGTTAGGGTTAGAGTTAGGCTTAGGGGACGGGGACGGTTTAGGTTACAGGTTAGGGTACGACAACGGTTTACGATGAGCGTACGTGTTAGAATACGTGTTAGTGTTAGCGTACAGGTTAGGATTAGGGGACGGGTTAGGGTAAGGCTTCGGGTAAGGGTTAGGGTTAGGGTTAGGGTTAGGGGACGGTTTAGGGTACAGGTTAGGGTACGACAATGGTTTAGGTTGAGCGTACGTGTTAGGGCACAGGTTAGTGTTAGCGTACGGGTTAGGATTAGGGGACGGGTTAGGGTAAGGCTCCGGGTAATGGTTAGGGTTTGGGTTAGGTTTAGGGTTAGGGTTAGGGCATGGGAACGGTTTAGGGTACACGTTAGGGTACAACAATGCTTTAGGGTGAGCGTACGTGGTAGGGTATGTGTTAGTGTTAGCGAATGGATTAGGACTAGGGGACGTGTTAGGATAAGCTTCGGGTAAGGGTTAGGGTTAGGGTTAGGTTTAGGGTTAGGGTTAGGGGATGGGGAGGGTTTAGGGTACAGGTTAGGGTACAACAACGGTTTAGGGTGAGCGTACGTGATAGGGTATGGGTTAGTGTTAGCGTACGGGTTCCGATTAGGTGATGGGTTAGGGTAAGGCTTCGGGTAAGGGTTAGGGTTAGGGTTAGGTTTAGGGTAAGTGTTAGGGCATGGGGAGGGTTTAGGTTACAGGTTAGGCTACGACAACGGTTTAGGCTGAGCGTACGTGTTAGGGTATGGGTTAGTGTTAGCGTACGGTTTAGGATTAGGGGACGGGTTAGGGTAAGCCTTCGGGTAAGGGTTAGGGTTAGGGTTAGAGTTAGGGTTAGGGTTAGGGGACGGAGACGGTTTAGGTTACAGGTTAGTGTAGGACAACGTTTTAAGGTGAGCGTACGTGTAAGGGTACGGGATAGTGTTAGCGTACGGGTTAGGATTATGGGACGGGTTAGGGTAAGGCGTCGGGTAAGGGTTAGGGTTAGGGTTAGGGTTAGGGTTAATGGTCAGGGACAGGGATGGTTTAGGGTACAGTTTAGGGTACGACAACCGTTTAGGGTGAGCGTACATGTTAGGGTACGGGTTAGTGTTAGCGTACGGGTTAGGATTATGGGACGGGTTAGGGTAAGGCTTCGGGTAAGCTTTAGGGTTAGGATAAGGGTTAGGGTTAGGGTTAGGGTAGAGGGACGGTTTAGGGTACAGGTTAGGGTACGACAACGGGTTAGGGTGAGCGTACGTGTTAGGGCAAGGGTTAGTGTTAGCGTACGGGTTAGGATTAGGGGACAGGTTAGGGTAAGGCTCCGGGTAAGGGTTAGGGTTAGGGTTAGGGTTAGGGTTAGGGTTAGGGGACGGAGACGGTTTAGGTTACAGGTTAGTGTACGACAACGTTTTAAGGTGAGCGTACGTGTAAGGGTACGGGATAGTGTTAGCGTACGGGTTAGGAATAGGGGACATGTTAGGGTAAGGTTTCGGTAAGGGCTAGGGTTAGGGGACAGGGACGGGACGGTTTAGGGTACAGGTTAGTGTACGAGAACGGTTTAGGTTGAGCATACGGGTTAGGTTACGGGTTAGTGTTAGCGTACGGGTTAGGATTAGGGGACGGGTTAGGGTAAGGCTTTGTGTAAGGGTTAGGTTTAGTGTTAGGGGACGGGGACGATTTAGGGTACAGCTTAGTGTACGACAAAGTTTTAGGGTGAGCGTATGTGTTAGGATACAGGTTAGTGTTAGCATACGGGTTAGAATTAGGGGACGAGTTAGGGTAAGGCTTCGGGTAAGGATTAGGGTTAGGGTTAGGGTTAGGGGACAGGGACGATTTAGGGTACAGGTTAATGTACGACAACGGTTTAGGGTGAGTGTACGTGTTAGGGCACGGGTTAGTGTTACCGTAGCGTTTAGGATTATGGGATGGGTTAGTGTAAGGCTTCGGGTAAAGGTTAGGTTTTGGTTTAGGGTTAGGGTTAGGGTTAGGGGACGGGGACGGTTTAGGGTACAGGTTGGGGTACGGCAACGGTTTAGGGTGAGCGTACGTGTTAGGGTACGGGTTAGTGTTAACGTACGGGTTAGGATCAGGACACGGGTTAGGGTAAGGCTTCGGGTATGTGTTAGGGTTACGGTTAGGGACGGGGACGGTTTAGGGTACAGGTTAGGGTAGGACAACGGTTTAGGGTGAGGGTACATGTTAGGGCACAGTTTACTGTTAGCGTACAGGTTAGGATTAGAAGGACGGGTTAGGGTAAGGTTTCGGGTAAGTGTTAGGGTTAGGGTTAGGGTTAGGGGACGGTTTAGGGTACAGGTTAGGGTACGACAATGGTTTAGGTTGAGCGTACGTGTTAGGGCACAGTTTAGTGTTAGCGTACGGGTTAGGATTAGGGGACGGGTTAGGGTAAGGCTCCGGGTAAGGGTTAGGGTTTGGGTTAGGGTTAGGGTTAGGGTTAGGGCATGGGAACGGTTTAGGGTACACGTTAGGGTACAACAATGCTTTAGGGTGAGCGTACGTGGTAGGTTATGTGTTAGTGTTAGCGAACGGGTTAGGATTAGGGGACGGGTTAGGATAAGCTTCGGGTAAGTGTTAGGTTTATGGTTAGGTTTAGGGTTAGGGTTAGGGGATGGGGAGGGTTTAGGGTACAGGTTAGGGTACAACAACGGTTTAGGGTGAGCGTAGGTGATAGGGTATGGGTTAGTG
This sequence comes from Delphinapterus leucas, assembly GCF_059928025.1. Taxonomy (NCBI): domain Eukaryota; kingdom Metazoa; phylum Chordata; class Mammalia; order Artiodactyla; family Monodontidae; genus Delphinapterus; species Delphinapterus leucas. Next base: position 742,960 of record NW_028322280.1, read on the forward strand.
TTAGCGTACGGGTTCCGATTAGGTGATGGGTTAGGGTAAGGCTTCGGGTAAGGGTTAGGGTTAGGGTTAGGTTTAGGGTAAGTGTTAGGGCATGGGGAGGTTTAGGGTACAGGTTAGGCTACGACAACGGTTTAGGGTGAGCGTACGTGTTAGGGTACGGGTTAGGGTTAGCGTACGGTTTAGGATTAGGGGACGGGTTAGGGTAAGCCTTCGGGTAAGTGTTAGTGTTAGGGTTAGGGTTACGGTTATGTTTAGGCGACGGGGACTGTTTAGGGTACAGCTTAGGTTAAGATAACGGTTTAGGGTGAGCGAACATGTTAGGGTATGTGTTAGTGTTAGCGTACGGGTTAGGATTGGGGACTTGTTAGGTTAAGGCTTCGGGTAAGGGTTAGGGTTAGGGTTAGGGTTAGGGGACGGGGACGGGGACGGTTTAGGGTAGAGGTTAGTGTACGACAACTCTTTAGGGTGAGCGTACATGTTAGGGTACGGGTTAGAGTCAGCCTATAGGTTAGGAATAGGGGACGGGTTAGGGTAAGGCTACGGGTAAGGGTGAGGTTTAGGGTTAAGTTTAGGGGACGGGACGGGGACGGTTTAGGGTACAGGTTATGGTACGACAACGGTTTAGGGTGAGCGTACGTGTTAGGGTACGGGTTAGTGTTAGCGTACGGGTTAGGATTAGGGGACGGTTTAGGGTAAGGCTTCGGGTAAGTATTAGGGTTAGGGTTAGGCTTAGGGGAAGGGGACGACTTAGGGTACAGGTTAGGGTACGACAAAGTTTTAGGGTGAGCGTACGTGTTAGGGTACGGGTTAGTGTTAGCGTATGGTTTAGAATTGGGGGCCGAGTTATGGTAAGGCTTCGGGTAAGGGTTAGGGATAGTGTTAGGGTTAGGGTTAGGGGACGGGGATGGTTTAGGGTACAGGTTAGGGTACGAAAACGATTTAGGGTGAGCGTACGTGTTAGGGTACGGGTTAGTGTTAGCGTACGGGTTAGGATTATGGGACGGGTTAGGGTAACGCTTCGGGTAAGTTTTAGGGTTAGGGTTAGGGTTAGAGTTAGGGTTAGGGTTAGGGGACGGGGACGGTTTAGGTTACAGGTTAGTGTACGACAACAGTTTAGGGTGAGCGTATGTGTTAGGGTATTTGTTAGGGTTAGCGTACGGGTTAGGATTGGGGACGGGTTAGGGTAAGGCTTCGCGTAAGGGTTAGGGTTAGGGTTAGGGCTAGGGGACGGTGACGGTTTAGGGTACAGGTTAGGGTACGACAACGGTTTAGGGTGAGGGTACGTGTTAGGATACGGGTTAGTGTTAGCGTACGGATTAGGATTAGGGGACGGGTTAGTGTAATGCTTCGGGTAAGTGTTAGGGTTAGGGTTAGGGTTAGGGGACGGGGACGGTTTAGGGTACATGTTAGGGTACGACAAAGATTTAGGGTGAGCGTGCGTGTTAGGGTATGGGTTAGTGTTAGCGTACGGGTTAGGATTAAGGGTCGGGTTAGGGTAAGGCTTGGGGTAAGGTTTAGGTTTAGGGCTAGGTTTAGGGTTAGGGTTAGGGGACGGGGACGGTTTAGGGTACAAGTTAGGGTAGGACAATTGTTTAGGTTGAGTGTACATTTTAGGGCACAGTTTACTGTTAGCGTACGGGTTAGGATTAGAGGACGGGTTATGGTAAGGCTTCGGGTAAGGGTTAGGGTTAAGGTTAGTTGACGGGGATGGTTTAGGGTACAGGTTAGTGTATGAGAATGGTTTAGGGTGAGCGTACGTGTTAGGATACGGGTTAGAGTTAGCGTATGGGTTAGGATTAGGGGACGGGTTAGTGTAAGGCTTCGGGTAAGGATTAGGGTTAGGGTTAGGGGACGGGGACGGTTTAGGGTACAGGTTAGGGTATGACAACGGTTTAGGGTGAGCGTATGTTTTAGGGCATGGGTTAGTTTTAGCGTATCGGTTAGGATTATGAGACGGGTTAGGGTAAGGCTTCGGGTAAGGCTTAGGGTTTGGGTTAGGGTTAGGGTTAGGGAACGGGGACGGGGACGGTTTAGTGTACTGGTTAGGGTACAACCACACTTTAGGGTGAGCGTACGTGTTAGGGCACGGGTTAGTGTTAGCGTACGGGTTAGGATTAGGGGACGGGTTAGGGTAAGGCTTCGGGTAAGGGTTAGGTTTAGGGTTAGGGTTAGGGGACGGGGACGGGGACGGGGACGGTTTAGGGTACAGGTTAGTGTACGACAGCGGTTTAGGGTGAGCGTACGTGTTAGGGTAGGGGTTAGTGTTAGCGTACGGGTTAGGATTAGGGCACGGGTTAGTGTAAGGCTTGGTGTAAGGGTTAGGGTTAGGGTTAAGGTTAGGGGAGTGGGACGGTTTAGGGTACAGGTTAGGGTACGACAACGGGTTAGGGTGAGCGTACGTGTTAGGGCAAGGGTTAGTGTTAGCGTACGGGTTAGGATTAGGGGACAGGTTAGGGTAAGGCTCCGGGTAAGGGTTAGGGTTAGGGTTAGGGTTAGGGTTAGGGTTAGGGGTCGGAGACAGTTTAGGTTACAGGTTAGTGTACGACAACGTTTTAAGGTGAGCGTACGTGTAAGGGTACGGGATAGTGTTAGCGTACGGGTTAGGAATAGGGGACATGTTAGGGTAAGGTTTCGGGTAAGGGCTAGGGTTAGGGGATGGGGACGGGACGGTTTAGGGTACAGGTTAGTGTACGAGAACGGTTTAGGTTGAGCATATGGGTTAGGTTACGGGTTAGTGTTAGCGTACGGGTTAGGATTAGGGGACGGGTTAGGGTAAGGCTTCGGGTAAGGGTTAGTGTTAGGGTTAGGGTTACGGTTATGTTTAGGCGACGGGGACTGTTTAGGGTACAGCTTAAGTTAAGATAACGGTTTAGGGTGAGCGAACATGTTAGGGTACGGGTTAGTGTTAGCGTACGGTTTAGGATTAGAGGACGGGTTAGGGTAAGGCTCCGGGTAAGTGTTAGGGTTAGGGTTACGGGATGGGGACGGTTTAGGGTACAGGTTAGTGTACGAGAACGGTTTAGAGTGAGCCTATGTGTTAGGGTACGGGTTAGTGTTAGCGTACGGGTTAGGATTAGGGGACAGGTTAGTGTAAGGCTTCGGGTAAGGGTTAGGGTTAGGGTTTGGGGATGGGGACAGTTCAGGGTACAGTTTAGGGTATGACAACGGTTTAGGGTGAGCGTACGTGTTAGGGTACGGGTTAGGGTTAGCGTACGGGTTAGGATTAGGGGGCGGGTTAACGGAAGGCTTCGGGTAAGGGTTAGTATTAGGGTTAGTGTTAGGGTTAGGGGACGGGGACGGTTTAGGGTACAGGTTAGGGTACGACAACGCTTTAGGGTGAGCGTATGTGTTAGGGCACGGGTTAGTGTTAGCGTACGGGTTAGGATTAGGGGACAGGTTAGGGTAAGGCTTCGGGTAAGGGTTAGGGTTAGGGTTAGGGGACAGGAACGGGGAAGGTTTAGGGTACAGGATAGGATTTGACAACAGTTTAGGGTGTGTGTACGTGTTAGGGTAATGGTTAGTGTTAGCGTACGGGTTAGGATTAGGGGACAGGTTAGGGTAAGGCTTCGGGTAAGGGTTAGGGTTAGGGTTAGGGGACGGGCACGGGGAAGGTTTAGGGTACAGGATAGGATATGACAACAGTTTAGAGTGTGCGTACGTGTTAGGGTAAAGTTTAGTGTTAGCGTACGGGTTAGGATTAGGGGACGGGTTAGGGTAAGGCTTCGGGTAAGGGTTTGGGTTAGGGTTAGGGTTAGGGTACGGGGACTGTTTAGGGTATAGTTTAGGGCACGACAACGGTTTAGGGTGAGCGTACGTGTTAGGGTATGTGTTAGTGTTAGCGTACGGGTTAGGATTGGGGACTTGTTAGGTTAAGGCTTCGGGTAAGGGTTAGGGTTAGGGTTAGGGGACGGGGACGGGGACGGGGACGGTTTAGGGTAGAGGTTAGTGTACGACAACTCTTTAGGGTGAGCGTACATGTTAGGGTACGGGTTAGAGTCAGCCTATAGGTTAGGAATAGGGGACGGGTTAGGGTAAGGCTACGGGTAAGGGTGAGGTTTAGGGTTAAGTTTAGGGGACGGGACGGGGACGGTTTAGGGTACAGGTTATGGTACGACAACGGTTTAGGGTGAGCGTACGTGTTAGGGTACGGGTTAGTGTTAGCGTACGGGTTAGGATTAGGGGACGGTTTAGGGTAAGGCTTCGGGTAAGTATTAGGGTTAGGGTTAGGCTTAGGGGAAGGGGACGACTTAGGGTACAGGTTAGGGTACGACAAAGTTTTAGGGTGAGCGTACGTGTTAGGGTACGGGTTAGTGTTAGCGTATGGTTTAGAATTGGGGGCCGAGTTATGGTAAGGCTTCGGGTAAGGGTTAGGGATAGTGTTAGGGTTAGGGTTAGGGGACGGGGATGGTTTAGGGTACAGGTTAGGGTACGAAAACGATTTAGGGTGAGCGTACGTGTTAGGGTACGGGTTAGTGTTAGCGTACGGGTTAGGATTATGGGACGGGTTAGGGTAACGCTTCGGGTAAGTTTTAGGGTTAGGGTTAGGGTTAGAGTTAGGGTTAGGGTTAGGGGACGGGGACGGTTTAGGTTACAGGTTAGTGTACGACAACAGTTTAGGGTGAGCGTATGTGTTAGGGTATTTGTTAGGGTTAGCGTACGGGTTAGGATTGGGGACGGGTTAGGGTAAGGCTTCGCGTAAGGGTTAGGGTTAGGGTTAGGGCTAGGGGACGGTGACGGTTTAGGGTACAGGTTAGGGTACGACAACGGTTTAGGGTGAGGGTACGTGTTAGGACACGGGTTAGTGTTAGCGTACGGATGAGGATTAGGGGACGGGTTAGTGTAATGCTTCGGGTAAGTGTTAGGGTTAGGGTTAGGGTTAGGGGACGGGGACGGTTTAGGGTACATGTTAGGGTACGACAAAGATTTAGGGTGAGCGTGCGTGTTAGGGTATGGGTTAGTGTTAGCGTACGGGTTAGGATTAAGGGTCGGGTTAGGGTAAGGCTTGGGGTAAGGTTTAGGTTTAGGGCTAGGTTTAGGGTTAGGGTTAGGGGACGGGGACGGTTTAGGGTACAAGTTAGGGTAGGACAATTGTTTAGGTTGAGTGTACATTTTAGGGCACAGTTTACTGTTAGCGTACGGTTTAGGATTAGAGGACGGGTTATGGTAAGGCTTCGGGTAAGGGTTAGGGTTAAGGTTAGTTGACGGGGATGGTTTAGGGTACAGGTTAGTGTATGAGAATGGTTTAGGGTGAGCGTACGTGTTAGGATACGGGTTAGAGTTAGCGTATGGGTTAGGATTAGGGGACGGGTTAGTGTAAGGCTTCGGGTAAGGATTAGGGTTAGGGTTAGGGGACGGGGACGGTTTAGGGTACAGGTTAGGGTATGACAACGGTTTAGGGTGAGCGTATGTTTTAGGGCATGGGTTAGTTTTAGCGTATCGGTTAGGATTATGAGACGGGTTAGGGTAAGGCTTCGGGTAAGGCTTAGGGTTTGGGTTAGGGTTAGGGTTAGGGAACGGGGACGGGGACGGTTTAGTGTACTGGTTAGGGTACAACCACACTTTAGGGTGAGCGTACGTGTTAGGGCACGGGTTAGTGTTAGCGTACGGGTTAGGATTAGGGGACGGGTTAGGGTAAGGCTTCGGGTAAGGGTTAGGTTTAGGGTTAGGGTTAGGGGACGGGGACGGGGACGGGGACGGTTTAGGGTACAGGTTAGTGTACGACAGCGGTTTAGGGTGAGCGTACGTGTTAGGGTAGGGGTTAGTGTTAGCGTACGGGTTAGGATTAGGGCACGGGTTAGTGTAAGGCTTGGTGTAAGGGTTAGGGTTAGGGTTAGGGTTAAGGTTAGGGGAGTGGGACGGTTTAGGGTACAGGTTAGGGTACGACAACGGGTTAGGGTGAGCGTACGTGTTAGGGCAAGGGTTAGTGTTAGCGTACGGGTTAGGATTAGGGGACAGGTTAGGGTAAGGCTCCGGGTAAGGGTTAGGGTTAGGGTTAGGGTTAGGGTTAGGGTTAGGGGTCGGAGACAGTTTAGGTTACAGGTTAGTGTACGACAACGTTTTAAGGTGAGCGTACGTGTAAGGGTACGGGATAGTGTTAGCGTACGGGTTAGGAATAGGGGACATGTTAGGGTAAGGTTTCGGGTAAGGGCTAGGGTTAGGGGATGGGGACGGGACGGTTTAGGGTACAGGTTAGTGTACGAGAACGGTTTAGGTTGAGCATACGGGTTAGGTTACGGGTTAGTGTTAGCGTACGGGTTAGGATTAGGGGACGGGTTAGGGTAAGGCTTCGGGTAAGGGTTAGTGTTAGGGTTAGGGTTACGGTTATGTTTAGGCGACGGGGACTGTTTAGGGTACAGCTTAAGTTAAGATAACGGTTTAGGGTGAGCGAACATGTTAGGGTACGGGTTAGTGTTAGCGTACGGTTTAGGATTAGAGGACGGGTTAGGGTAAGGCTCCGGGTAAGTGTTAGGGTTAGGGTTACGGGATGGGGACGGTTTAGGGTACAGGTTAGTGTACGAGAACGGTTTAGAGTGAGCCTATGTGTTAGGGTACGGGTTAGTGTTAGCGTACGGGTTAGGATTAGGGGACAGGTTAGTGTAAGGCTTCGGGTAAGGGTTAGGGTTAGGGTTTGGGGATGGGGACAGTTCAGGGTACAGTTTAGGGTATGACAACGGTTTAGGGTGAGCGTACGTGTTAGGGTACGGGTTAGGGTTAGCGTACGGGTTAGGATTAGGGGGCGGGTTAACGGAAGGCTTCGGGTAAGGGTTAGTATTAGGGTTAGTGTTAGGGTTAGGGGACGGGGACGGTTTAGGGTACAGGTTAGGGTACGACAACGCTTTAGGGTGAGCGTATGTGTTAGGGCACGGGTTAGTGTTAGCGTACGGGTTAGGATTAGGGGACAGGTTAGGGTAAGGCTTCGGGTAAGGGTTAGGGTTAGGGTTAGGGGACAGGAACGGGGAAGGTTTAGGGTACAGGATAGGATTTGACAACAGTTTAGGGTGTGTGTACGTGTTAGGGTAATGGTTAGTGTTAGCGTACGGGTTAGGATTAGGGGACAGGTTAGGGTAAGGCTTCGGGTAAGGGTTAGGGTTAGGGTTAGGGGACGGGCACGGGGAAGGTTTAGGGTACAGGATAGGATATGACAACAGTTTAGAGTGTGCGTACGTGTTAGGGTAAAGTTTAGTGTTAGCGTACGGGTTAGGATTAGGGGACGGGTTAGGGTAAGGCTTCGGGTAAGGGTTTGGGTTAGGGTTAGGGTTAGGGTACGGGGACTGTTTAGGGTATAGTTTAGGGCACGACAACGGTTTAGGGTGAGCGTACGTGTTAGGGTATGTGTTAGTGTTAGCGTACGGGTTAGGATTGGGGACTTGTTAGGTTAAGGCTTCGGGTAAGGGTTAGGGTTAGGGTTAGGGTTAGGGGACGGGGACAGGGACGGTTTAGGGTAGAGGTTAGTGTACGACAACTCTTTAGGGTGAGCGTACATGTTAGGGTACGGGTTAGAGTCAGCCTATAGGTTAGGAATAGGGGACGGGTTAGGGTAAGGCTACGGGTAAGGGTGAGGTTTAGGGTTAAGTTTAGGGGACGGGACGGGGACGGTTTAGGGTACAGGTTATGGTACGACAACGGTTTAGGGTGAGCGTACGTGTTAGGGTACGGGTTAGTGTTAGCGTACGGGTTAGGATTAGGGGACGGTTTAGGGTAAGGCTTCGGGTAAGTATTAGGGTTAGGGTTAGGCTTAGGGGAAGGGGACGACTTAGGGTACAGGTTAGGGTACGACAAAGTTTTAGGGTGAGCGTACGTGTTAGGGTACGGGTTAGTGTTAGCGTATGGTTTAGAATTGGGGGCCGAGTTATGGTAAGGCTTCGGGTAAGGGTTAGGGATAGTGTTAGGGTTAGGGTTAGGGGACGGGGATGGTTTAGGGTACAGGTTAGGGTACGAAAACGATTTAGGGTGAGCGTACGTGTTAGGGTACGGGTTAGTGTTAGCGTACGGGTTAGGATTATGGGACGGGTTAGGGTAACGCTTCGGGTAAGTGTTAGGGTTAGGGTTAGGGTTAGAGTTAGGGTTAGGGTTAGGGGACGGGGACGGTTTAGGTTACAGGTTAGTGTACGACAACAGTTTCGGGTGAGCGTATGTGTTAGGGTACTTGTTAGGGTTAGCGTACGGGTTAGGATTGGGGACGGGTTAGGGTAAGGCTTCGCGTAAGGGTTAGGGTTAGGGTTAGGGCTAGGGGACGGTGACGGTTTAGGGTACAGGTTAGGGTACGACAACGGTTTAGGGTGAGGGTACGTGTTAGGACACGGGTTAGTGTTAGCGTACGGATTAGGATTAGGGGACGGGTTAGTGTAATGCTTCGGGTAAGTGTTAGGGTTAGGGTTAGGGTTAGGGTTAGGGTTAGGGGACGGGGACGGTTTAGGGTACATGTTAGGGTACGACAAAGATTTAGGGTGAGCGTGCGTGTTAGGGTATGGGTTAGTGTTAGCGTACGGGTTAGGATTAAGGGTCGGGTTAGGGTAAGGCTTGGGGTAAGGTTTAGGTTTAGGGCTAGGTTTAGGGTTAGGGTTAGGGGACGGGGACGGTTTAGGGTACAAGTTAGGGTAGGACAATTGTTTAGGTTGAGTGTACATTTTAGGGCACAGTTTACTGTTAGCGTACGGGTTAGGATTAGAGGACGGGTTATGGTAAGGCTTCGGGTAAGGGTTAGGGTTAAGGTTAGTTGACGGGGATGGTTTAGGGTACAGGTTAGTGTATGAGAATGGTTTAGGGTGAGCGTACGTGTTAGGATACGGGTTAGAGTTAGCGTATGGGTTAGGATTAGGGGACGGGTTAGTGTAAGGCTTCGGGTAAGGATTAGGGTTAGGGTTAGGGGACGGGGACGGTTTAGGGTACAGGTTAGGGTATGACAACGGTTTAGGGTGAGCGTATGTGTTAGGGCATGGGTTAGTTTTAGCGTATCGGTTAGGATTATGAGACGGGTTAGGGTAAGGCTTCGGGTAAGGCTTAGGGTTTGGGTTAGGGTTAGGGTTAGGGAACGGGGACGGGGACGGTTTAGTGTACTGGTTAGGGTACAACCACACTTTAGGGTGAGCGTACGTGTTAGGGAACGGGTTAGTGTTAGCGTACGGGTTAGGATTCGGGGACGGGTTAGGGTAAGGCTTCGGGTAAGGGTTAGGTTTAGGGTTAGGGTTAGGGGACGGGGACGGGGACGGGGACGGTTTAGGGTACAGGTTAGTGTATGACAGCGGTTTAGGGTGAGCGTACGTGTTAGGGTAGGGGTTAGTGTTAGCGTACGGGTTAGGATTAGGGCACGGGTTAGTGTAAGGCTTGGTGTAAGGGTTAGGGTTAGGGTTAGGGTTAGGGTTAGGGGAGTGGGACGGTTTAGGGTACAGGTTAGGGTAGGACAATGGTTTAGGTTCAGCGTACATGTTAGGGCACAGTTTACTGTTAGCGTACGGGTTAGGATTAGAGGACGGGTTATGGTAAGGCTTCGGGTAAGGGTTAGGTTTAGGTTTAGGGTTAGGGTTAGGGTTAGGGGACGGGGACGGTTTAGGGTACATGTTAGGGTACGACAACGTTTTAGGGTGAGCGTGCGTGTTAGGGTACGGGTTAGTGTTAGCGTATGGGTTAGGATTATGGGACGGGTTAGGGTAAGGCTTCGGGTAAGGGTTAGGGTTAGGATAAGGATTAGGGTTAGGGTTAGGGTAGAGGGACGGTTTAGGGTACAGGTTAGGGTACGACAACGGGTTAGGGTGAGCGTACGTGTTAGGGCAAGGTTTAGTGTTAGCGTACGGGTTAGGATTAGGGGACAGGTTAGGGTAAGGCTCCGGGTAAGGGTTAGGGTTAGGGTTAGGGTTAGGGTTAGGGTTAGGGGTCGGAGACGGTTTAGGTTACAGGTTAGTGTACGACAACGTTTTAAGGTGAGCGTACGTGTAAGGGTACGGGATAGTGTTAGCGTACGGGTTAGGAATAGGGGACATGTTAGGGTAAGGTTTCGGGTAAGGGCTAGGGTTAGGGGACGGGGACGGGTCGGTTTAGGGTACAGGTTAGTGTACGAGAACGGTTTAGGTTGAGCATACGGGTTAGGTTACGGGTTAGTGTTAGCGTACGGGTTAGGATTAGGGGACGGGTTAGGGTAAGGCTTTGTGTAAGGGTTAGGTTTAGGGTTAGGGGACGGGGACGATTTAGGGTACAGCTTAGTGTACGACAAAGTTTTAGGGTGAGCGTATGTGTTAGGATACAGGTTAGTGTTAGCATACGGGTTAGAATTAGGGGACGAGTTAGGGTAAGGCTTCGGGTAAGGATTAGGGTTAGGGTTAGGGTTAGGGGACAGGGACGATTTAGGGTACAGGTTAATGTACGACAACGGTTTAGGGTGAGTGTACGTGTTAGGGCACGGGTTAGTGTTACCGTAGCGTTTAGGATTATGGGATGGGTTATTGTAAGGCTTCGGGTAAGGGTTAGGGTTTGGGTTAGGGTTAGCGTTAGGGTACAGGGACAGGAACGGTTTAGGGTACAGGTTAGGGTACGACAACGCTTTAGGGTGAGCGTACGTGTTAGGGCACGGGTTAGTGTTAGCATACGGTTAGGATTAGGGGACGGGTTAGGGTAAGGCTTCGGGTAAGGTTTAGGGTTATGGTTAGGGTTCAGGTTAGTGTTAGGTAATGGGGACGGTTTAGGGTACAGCTTAGTGTACGACAAATGTTTCGGGTGAGCGTACGTGTTAGGGCACGGGTTAGTGTTAGCGTGCGGGTTAGGTTTAGGGGACCGGTTAGGGTAAGGCTTCGGGTAAGGTTTAAGGTTTGGGTTAGGGTTAGGGTTAGGGGACAGGGACGATTTATGGGACAGGTTAGGGTACGACAAGGTTTTAGGGTGAGCGTACGTGTTAGGGTACGGGTTAGTGTTAGCGTACGGGTTAGGATTACGGGACGGGTTAGGGTAAGGCTTCTGGTAAGGGTTAGGGTTAGGGTTAGGGGACGGGGACGGTTTAGGGTACAGGTTAGGGTACGTCAACGGTTTAGGGTGAGCGTACGTGTTAGGGTACGGGTTAGTGTTAGCGTACGGGTTAGGATTATGGGACGGGTTAGGGTAAGGCTTCGGGTAAGCGTTAGGGTTAGGGTTAGGGTTAGGGTTACGGTTAGGGTTAAGGGACGGGGACGGTTTAGGGTACAGGTTAGTGTACGACAAATGTTTAGGGTGAGCGTACGTGATAGGGTATGGGTTAGTGTTAGCGTACGTGATAGGATCAGGGGACGGGTTAGGGTAAGGCTTCGGGTAAGGGTTATGGTTAGGGTTAGGTTTAGGGAACGGGGACGGTTTAGGGTACAGGTTAGGGTACGACAACGGTTTAGGTTGAGCGTATGTGTTAGGGCACGGTTTACTGTTAGCGTACGTGTTAGGATTAGAGGACGGGTTAGGTTAAGGATTCGGGTAATTGTTAGGGTTAGGGTAAGGGTTACGGGATGGGGACGGTTTAGGGTACAGGTTAGGGTACGACAAAGTTTTAGGGTGAGCGTACGTGTTAGGACTCGGTTTAGTGTTAGCGTACGGGTTAGGATTAAGGGACGGGTTAGAGTAAGGCTTCGGTTAAGGGTTAGGGTTAGGGTTAGCTTTAGGGTTACTGTTAGGGGTCGGGGACGGTTTAGGGTACAGGTTAGGGTACGACAACGGTTTAGGGTGAGCGTACGTGGTAGGGTAAGGGTTAGGGTTAGCGTACGGGATAGGATTATGGGATGGGTTAGGGTAAAGCTTCGGGTAAAGGTTAGGTTTTGGTTTAGGGTTAGGGTTAGGGTTAGGGGACGGGGACGGTTTAGGGTACAGGTTGGGGTACGGCAACGGTTTAGGGTGAGCGTACGTGTTAGGGTACGGGTTAGTGTTAACGTACGGGTTAGGATCAGGACACAGGTTAGGGTAAGGCTTCGGGTATGTGTTAGGGTTACGGTTAGGGACGGGGACGGTTTAGGGTACAGGTTAGGGTAGGACAACGGTTTAGGGTGAGGGTACATGTTAGGGCACAGTTTACTGTTAGCGTACAGGTTAGGATTAGAAGGACGGGTTAGGGTAAGGTTTCGGGTAAGTGTTAGGGTTAGGGTTAGGGTTAGGGGACGGTTTAGGGTACAGGTTAGGGTACGACAATGGTTTAGGTTGAGCGTACGTGTTAGGGCACAGGTTAGTGTTAGCGTACGGGTTAGGATTAGGGGACGGGTTAGGGTAAGGCTCCGGGTAAGGGTTAGGGTTTGGGTTAGGGTTAGGGTTAGGGTTAGGGCATGGGAACGGTTTAGGGTACACGTTAGGGTACAACAATGCTTTAGGGTGAGCGTACGTGGTAGGTTATGTGTTAGTGTTAGCGAACGGGTTAGGATTAGGGGACGGGTTAGGATAAGCTTCGGGTAAGGGTTAGGTTTAGGGTTAGGTTTAGGGTTAGGGTTAGGGGATGGGGAGGGTTTAGGGTACAGGTTAGGGTACAACAACGGTTTAGGGTGAGCGTACGTGATAGGGTATGGGTTAGTGTTAGCGTACGGGTTCCGATTAGGTGATGGGTTAGGGTAAGGCTTCGGGTAAGGGTTAGGGTTAGGGTTAGGTTTAGGGTAAGTGTTAGGGCATGGGGAGGTTTAGGGTACAGGTTAGGCTACGACAACGGTTTAGGGTGAGCGTACGTGTTAGGGTACGGGTTAGTGTTAGCGTACGGTTTAGGATTAGGGGACGGGTTAGGGTAAGCCTTCGGGTAAGTGTTAGTGTTAGGGTTAGGGTTACGGTTATGTTTAGGCGACGGGGACTGTTTAGGGTACAGCTTAGGTTAAGATAACGGTTTAGGGTGAGCGAACATGTTAGGGTACGGGTTAGTGTTAGCGTACGGTTTAGGATTAGAGGACGGGTTAGGGTAAGGCTCCGGGTAAGGGTTAGGGTTAGGGTTAGGGGATGGGGACGGTTTAGGGTACAGGTTAGTGTACGAGAACGGTTTAGAGTGAGCCTACGTGTTAGGGTATGGGTTAGTGTTAGCGTACGGGTTAGGATTAGGGGACAGGTTAGTGTAAGGCTTCGGGTAAGGGTTAGGGTTAGGGTTTGGGGATGGGGACTGTTCAGGGTACAGTTTAGGGTACGACAACGGTTTAGGGTGAGCGTACGTGTTAGGGTACGGGTTAGGGTTAGCGTACGGTTTAGGATTAGGGGGCGGGTTAACGGAAGGCTTCGGGTAAGGGTTAGTATTAGGGTTAGTGTTAGGGTTAGGGGACGGGGATGGTTTAGGGTACAGGTTAGGGTACGACAACGCTTTAGGGTGAGCGTATGTGTTAGGGCACGGGTTAGTGTTAGCGTACGGGTTAGGATTAGGGGACAGGTTAGGGTAAGGCTTCGGGTAAGGGTTAGGTTTAGGGTTAGGGGACAGGAACGGGGAAGGTTTAGGGTACAGGATAGGATTTGACAACAGTTTAGGGTGTGTGTACGTGTTAGGGTAATGGTTAGTGTTAGCGTACGGGTTAGGATTAGGGGACAGGTTAGGGTAAGGCTTCGGGTAAGGGTTTGGGTTAGGGTTAGGGTTAGGGTACCGGGACTGTTTAGGGTATAGGTTAGGGTACGACAACGGTTTAGGGTGAGCGTACGTGTTAGGTTATGTGTTAGTGTTAGCGTACGGGTTAGGATTGGGGACTTGTTAGGGTAAGGCTTCGGGTAAGGGTTAGGGTTAGGGTTAGGGTTAGGGGACGGGGACGGGGACGGTTTAGGGTAGAGGTTAGTGTACGACAACTCTTTAGGGTGAGCGTACATGTTAGGGTACGGGTTAGAGTCAGCGTATAGGTTAGGAATAGGGGACGGGTTAGGGTAAGGCTACGGGTAAGGGTGAGGTTTAGGGTTAAGTTTAGGGGACGGGGACGGGGACGGTTTAGGGTACAGGTTATGGTACGACAACGGTTTAGGGTGAGCGTACGTGTTAGGGTACGGGTTAGTATTAGCGTACGGGTTAGGATTAGGGGACGGTTTAGGGTAAGGCTTCGGGTAAGTATTAGGGTTAGGGTTAGGCTTAGGGGAAGGGGACGACTTAGGGTACAGGTTAGGGTACGACAAAGTTTTAGGGTGAGCGTACGTGTTAGGGTACGGGTTAGTGTTAGCGTATGGTTTAGAATTGGGGGCCGAGTTATGGTAAGGCTTCGGGTAAGGGTTAGGGATAGTGTTAGGGTTAGGGTTAGGGGACGGGGATGGTTTAGGGTACAGGTTAGGGTACGAAAACGATTTAGGGTGAGCGTACGTGTTAGGGTACGGGTTAGTGTTAGCGTACGGGTTAGGATTATGGGACGGGTTAGGGTAAGGCTTCGGGTAAGTGTTAGGGTTAGGGTTAGGGTTAGAGTTAGGGTTAGGGTTAGGGTACAGGGACGGTTCAGGGTACAGGTTAGGGTACGACAATGGTTTAGGGTGAGTGTACGTGTTAGGGAAAGGGTTAGTGTTAGCATACGGGTTAGGATTAGGGGACAGATTAGGGTAAGGCTTCGGGTAAGGGTTAGGGTTAGGGTTAGGGTTAGGGTTAGGGTTAGTGTTAGGGTTAGGGGACGGGGACGGTTTAGGTTACAGGTTAGTGTACGACAACAGTTTAGGGTGAGCGTATGTGTTAGGGTACTTGTTAGGGTTAGCGTACGGGTTAGGATTGGGGACGGGTTAGGGTAAGGCTTCGCGTAAGGGTTAGGGTTAGGGTTAGGGCTAGGGGACGGTGACGGTTTAGGGTAGAGTTTAGGGTACGACAACGGTTTAGGGTGAGGGTACGTGTTAGGACACGGGTTAGTGTTAGCGTACGGATTAGGATTAGGGGACGGGTTAGTGTAATGCTTCGGGTAAGTGTTAGGGTTAGGGTTAGGGTTAGGGTTAGGGGACGGGGACGGTTTAGGGTACATGTTAGGGTACGACAAAGATTTAGGGTGAGCGTGCGTGTTAGGGTATGGGTTAGTGTTAGCGTACGGGTTAGGATTAAGGGTCGGGTTGGGGTAAGGCTTGGGGTAAGGTTTAGGTTTAGGGCTAGGTTTAGGGTTAGGGATAGGGGACGGGGACGGTTTAGGGTACAAGTTAGGGTAGGACAATGGTTGAGGTTGAGTGTACATTTTAGGGCACAGTTTACTGTTAGCGTACGGGTTAGGATTAGAGGACGGGTTATGGTAAGGCTTCGGGTAAGGGTTAGGGTTAAGGTTAGTTGACGGGGATGGTTTAGGGTACAGGTTAGTGTATGAGAATGGTTTAGGGTGAGCGTACGTGTTAGGATACGGGTTAGAGTTAGCGTATGGTTTAGGATTAGGGGACGGGTTAGTCTAAGGCTTCGCGTAAGGATTAGGGTTAGGGTTAGGGGACGGGGAAGGTTTAGGGTACAGTTTAGGGTATGACAACGGTTTAGGGTGAGCGTATGTGTTAGAGCATGGGTTAGTTTTAGCGTATCGGTTAGAATTATGAGACGGGTTAGGGTAAGGCTTCGGGTAAGGCTTAGGGTTTGGGTTAGGGTTAAGGTTAGGGAACGGGGATGGGGACGGTTTAGTGTACTGGTTAGGGTACAACCACACTTTAGGGTGAGCGTACGTGTTAGGGCACGGGTTAGTTTCAGCGTACGGGTTAGGATTAGGGGACGGGTTAGGGTAATCCTTCGGGTAAGGGTTAGGTTTAGGGTTAGGGTTAGGGAACGGGGACGGGGACTGGGATGGTTTAGGGTACAGGTTAGTGTACGACAGCGGTTTAGGGTGAGCGTACGTGTTAGGGTATGGGTTAGTGTTAGCGTACGGGTTAGGATTAGGGCACGGGTTAGGGTAAGGCTTGGTGTAAAGGTTAGGGTTAGGGTTAGGGTTAGGGTTAGGGGAGTGGGACGGTTTAGAGTACAGGTTAGGGTAGGGCAATGGTTTAGGTTCAGCGTACATGTTAGGGCACAGTTTACTGTTAGCGTACGGGTTAGGATTAGAGGACGGGTTATGGTAAGGCTTCGGGTAAGGCTTAGGTTTAGGTTTAGGGTTAGGGTTAGGGTTAGGGGATGGGGACGGTTTAGGATACATGTTAGGGTACGACAACGGTTTAGGGTGAGCATGCGTGTTAGGGTACGGGTTAGTGTTAGCGTACGGGTTAGGATTTGGGGACGGGTTAGGGTAAGGCGTCAGGTAAGGGTTAGGGTTAGGCTTAGGGTTACGGGTCGGGGACAGGGACGGTTTAGGGTACAGGTTAGGGTACGACAACAGTTTAGGGTGAGCGTACATGTTAGGGTACGGTTAGTGTTAGCGTACGGGTTAGGATTATGGGACGGGTTAGGGTAAGGCGTCGGGTAAGGGTTAGGGTTAGGGTTAGGGTTAGGGTTAATGGTCAGGGACAGGGACGGTTTAGGGTACAGTTTAGGGTACAACAACCGTTTAGGTTGAGCGTACATGTTAGGGTACGGGTTAGTGTTAGCGTACGGGTTAGGATTATGGGACGGGTTAGGGTAAGGCTTCGGGTAAGCTTTAGGGTTAGGATAAGGGTTAGGGTTAGGGTTAGGGTAGAGGGACGGTTTAGGGTACAGGTTAGGGTACGACAACGGTTTAGGGTGAGCGTACGGGTTAGGGCAAGGGTTAGTGTTAGCGTACGGGTCAGGATTAGGGGACAGGTTAGGGTAAGGCTCCGGGTAAGGGTTAGGGTTAGGGTTAGGGTTAGGGTTAGGGTTAGGGGACGGAGACGGTTTAGGTTACAGGTTAGTGTACGACAACGTTTTAAGGTGAGCGTACGTGTAAGGGTACGGGATAGTGTTAGCGTACGGGTTAGGAATAGGGGACATGTTAGGGTAAGGTTTCGGGTAAGGGCTAGGTTTAC
Source organism: Delphinapterus leucas (assembly GCF_059928025.1). NCBI lineage: Eukaryota > Metazoa > Chordata > Mammalia > Artiodactyla > Monodontidae > Delphinapterus > Delphinapterus leucas. Next base: position 759,751 of record NW_028322280.1, read on the forward strand.
GGGACGGGGACGGGACGGTTTAGGGTACAGGTTAGTGTACGAGAACGGTTTAGGTTGAGCATACAGGTTGGGTTACGGGTTAGTGTTAGCGTACGGGTTAGGATTAGGGGACGGATTAGGGTAAGGCTTTGTGTAAGGGTTAGGTTTAGGGTTAGGGGACGGGGACGATTTAGGGTACAGCTTAGTGTATGACAAAGTTTTAGGGTGAGCGTATGTGTTAGGATACAGGTTAGTGTTAGCATACGGGTTAGAATTAGGGGACGAGTTAGGGTAAGGCTTCGGGTAAGGATTAGGGTTAGGGTTAGTGTTAGGGGACAGGGACGATTTAGGGTACAGATTAATGTACGACAACGGTTTAGGGTGAGCGTACGTGTTAGGGCACGGGTTAGTGTTAGCGTAGCGTTTAGGATTATGGGATGTGTTAATGTAAGGCTTCAGGTAAGGGTTAGGGTTTGGGTTAGGGTTAGGGTTAGGGTACAGGGACAGGAACGGTTTAGGGTACAGGTTAGGGTACGACAACGCTTTAGGGTGAGCGTACGTGTTAGGGCACGGATTAGTGTTAGCGTACGGTTAGGATTAGGGGACGGTTTAGGGTAAGGCTTCGGGTAAGGTTTAGGGTTATGGTTAGGGTTCGGGTTAGTGTTAGGTAATGGGGACGGTTTAGGGTACAGCTTAGTGTACGACAAATGTTTCGGGTGAGCGTACGTGTTAGGGCACGGGTTAGTGTTAGCGTGCGGGTTAGGTTTAGGGGACCGGTTAGGGTAAGGCTTCGGATAAGGTTTAAGGTTAGGGTTAGGGTTAGGGTTAGGGAACAGGGACGATTTAGGGTACAGGTTAGGGTACGACAAGGTTTTAGGGTGAGCGTACGTGTTACGGTACGGGTTAGTGTTAGCGTACGGGTTAGGATTACGGGACGGGTTAGGGTAAGGCTTCTGGTAAGGGTTAGGGTTAGGGTTAGGGTTAGGGGACGGGGACGGTTTAAGGTACAGGTTTGGGTACGTCAACGGTTTAGGGTGAGCGTACGTGTTAGGGTACGGGTTAGTGTTAGCGTACGGGTTAGGATTATGGGACGGGTTAGGGTAAGGCTTCGGGTAAGTGTTAGGGTTAGGGTTAGGGTTAGAGTTAGGGTTAGGGTTAGGGTACAGGGACGGTTCAGGGTACAGGTTAGGGTACGACAATGGTTTAGCGTGAGTGTACGTGTTAGGGCAAGGCTTAGTGTTAGCATACGGGTTAGGATTAGGGGACAGATTAGGGTAAGGCTTCGGGTAAGGGTTAGGGTTAGGGTTAGGGTTAGGGTTAGGGTTAGGGTTAGGGGACGGGGACGGTTTAGGTTACAGGTTAGTGTACGACAACAGTTTAGGGTGAGCGTATGTGTTAGGGTACTTGTTAGTGTTAGCGTACGGGTTAGGATTGGGGACGGGTTAGGGTAAGGCTTCGCGTAAGGGTTAGGGTTAGGGTTAGGGCTAGGGGACGGTGACGGTTTAGGGTACAGGTTAGGGTACGACAACGGTTTAGGGTGAGGGTACGTGTTAGGACACGGGTTAGTGTTAGCGTACGGATTAGGATTAGGGGACGGGTTAGTGTAATGCTTCGGGTAAGTGTTAGGGTTAGGGTTAGGGTTAGGGTTAGGGGATGGGGACGGTTTAGGGTACATGTTAGGGTACGACAAAGATTTAGGGTGAGCGTGCGTGTTAGGGTATGGGTTAGTGTTAGAGTATGGGTTAGGATTAGGGGACGGGTTAGGGTAAGGCTCCGGGTAAGGGTTAGGGTTTGGGTTAGGGTTAGGGTTTGGGTTAGGGCACGGGAACGGTTTAGGGTACACGTTAGGGTACAACAATGCTTTAGGGTGAGCGTACGTGGTAGGGTATGTGTTAGTGTTAGCGAACGGGTTAGGATTAGGGGACGGGTTAGGATAAGCTTCGGGTAAGGGTTAGGGTTAGGGTTAGGTTTAGGGTTAGGGTTAGGGGATGGGGAGGGTTTAGGGTACAGGTTAGTGTACAATAACGGTTTAGGATGAGCGTACGTGATAGGGTAGGGTTTAGTGTTAGCGTACGGGTTCCGATTAGGTGATGGGTTAGGGTAAGGCTTCGGGTAAGGGTTAGGGTTAGGGTTAGGTTTAGGGTAAGTGTTAGGGCATGGGGAGGGTTTAGGGTACAGGTTAGGCTACGGCAACGGTTTAGGGTGAGCGTACGTGTTAGGGTACGGGTTAGTGTTAGCATACGGTTTAGAATTAGGGGACGGGTTAGGGTAAGCCTTCGGGTAAGTGTTAGTGTTAGGGTTAGGGTTACGGTTATGTTTAGGCGACGGGGGCTGTTTAGGGTACAGCTTAGTTTAAGATAAAGTTTTAGGGTGAGCGAACATGTTAGGGTACGGGTTAGTGTTAGCGTACGGTTTAGGATTAGAGGACGGGTTAGGGTAAGGCTCCGGGTAAGGGTTAGGGTTAGGGTTAGGGGATGGGGACGGTTTAGGGTACAGGTTAGTGTACGAGAACGGTTTAGAGTGAGCCTATGTGTTAGGGTACGGGTTAGTGTTAGCGTACGGGTTAGGATTAGGGGACAGGTTAGTGTAAGGCTTCGGGTAAGGGTTAGGGTTAGGGTTTGGGGATGGGGACGGTTCAGGGTACAGTTTAGGGTACGACAACGGTTTAGGGTGAGCGTACGTGTTAGGGTACGGGTTAGGATTAGCGTACGGGTTAGGATTAGGGGGCGGGTTAACGGAAGGCTTCGGGTAAGGGTTAGTATTAGGGTTAGTGTTAGGGTTAGGGGACGGGGACGGTTTAGGGTACAGGTTAGGGTACGACAACGCTTTAGGGTGAGCGTATGTGTTAGGGCATGGGTTAGTGTTAGCGTACGGGTTAGGATTAGGGGACAGGTTAGGGTAAGGCTTCGGGTAAGGGTTAGGGTTAGGGTTAGGGGACGGGCACGGGGAACGTTTAGGGTACACGATAGGATATGACAACTGTTTAGAGTGTGCGTACATGTTAGGGTAAGGTTTAGTGTTAGCGTACGGGTTAGGATTAGGGGACGGGTTAGGGTAAGGCTTCGGGTAAGGGTTAGGGTTAGGGTTAGGGTTAGGGTACGGGGACTGTTTAGGGTATAGGCTAGGGTACGACAACGGTTTAGGGTGAGCGTACGTGTTAGGGTATGTGTTAGTGTTAGCGTACGGGTAGGATTGGGGACTTGTTAGGGTAAGGCTTCGGGTAAGGGTTAGGGTTAGGTTTAGGTTTAGGGGACGGGGACGGGGACGGTTTAGGGTAGAGGTTAGTGTAGGACAACTCTTTAGTGTGAGCGTACATGTTAGGGTACGGGTTAGAGTTAGCGTATAGCTTAGGAATAGGGGACGGGTTAGGGTAAGGCTACGGTTAAGGGTGAGGTTTAGGGTTAAGTTTAGGGGACGGGGACGGGGACGGTTAGGTACAGGTTATGGTACGACAACGGTTTAGGGTGAGCGTACGTGTTAGGGTACGGGTTAGTGTTAGCGTACGGGGTAGGATTATGGGACGGGTTAGGGTAAGGCTTCGGGTAAGGGTTAGGGTTAGGGTTAGGGTTAGGGTTAGGCTACAGGGACGGTTTAGGGTACAGGTTAGGGTACGACAACGGTTTATGGTGAGCGTATGTGTTAGGGCATGGGGTAGTTTTAGCGTATTATTTAGGATTATGGGACGGGTTAGGGTAAGGCTTCGGGTAAGGGGTAGGGTTTGGGATAGGGTTAGGGTTAGGGAACGGGGACGGGGACGGTTTAGTGTACAGGTTAGGGTACGACCACGCTTTAGGGTGAGCGTACCTGTTAGGGCACGGGTTAGTGTTAGCGTACGGGTTAGGATTAGGGGACGGGTTAGGGTAAGGCTTCGGGTAAGGGTTAGGTTTAGGCTTAGGGTTAGGGGACGGGGACGGGGACGGTTTAGGGTACAGGTTAGTGTACGACAGCAGTTTAGGGTGAGCATTCGTTTTAGGGCACGGGTTAGTGTTAGCGTATGGGTTAGGATTAGGGGACGGTTTAGGGTAAGGCTTCGGGTAAGTATTAGGGTTAGGGTTAGGCTTAGGGGAAGGGGACGACTTAGGGTACAGGTTAGGCTATGACAAAGTTTTAGGGTGAGCGTACGTGTTAGGGTATGGGTTAGTGTTAGCGTATGGTTTAGAATTGGGGGCCGAGTTAGGGTAAGGCTTCGGGTAAGGGTTAGGGATAGTGTTAGGGTTAGGTTTAGGGGACGGGGATGGTTTAGGGTACAGGTTAGGGTACGAAAACGATTTAGGGTGAGCGTACGTGTTAGGGTACGGGTTAGTGTTAGCGTACGGGTTAGGATTATGGGACGGGTTAGGGTAAGGCTTCGGGTAAGTGTTAGGGTTAGGGTTAGGGTTAGAGTTAGGGTTAGGGTTAGGGTACAGGGACGGTTCAGGGTACAGGTTAGGGTACGACAATGGTTTAGGGTGAGTGTACGTGTTAGGGCAAGGGTTAGTGTTAGCATACGGGTTAGGATTAGGGGACAGATTAGGGTAAGGCTTCGGGTAAGGGTTAGGGTTAGGGTTAGGGTTAGGTTTAGGGTTAGGGGACGGGGACGGTTTAGGTTACAGGTTAGTGTACGACAACAGTTTAGGGTGAGCGTATGTGTTAGGGTACTTGTTAGTGTTAGCGTACGGATTAGGATTGGGGACGGGTTAGGGTAAGGCTTCGCGTAAGGGTTAGGGTTAGGGTTAGGCCTAGGGGACGGTGACGGTTTAGGGTACAGGTTAGGGTACGACAACGGTTTAGGGTGAGGGTACGTGTTAGGACACGGGTTAGTGTTAGCGTACGGATTAGGATTAGGGGACGGGTTAGTGTAATGCTTCGGGTAAGTGTTAGGGTTAGGGTTAGGGTTAGGGTTAGGGGATGGGGACGGTTTAGGGTACATGTTAGGGTACAACAAAGATTTAGGGTGAGCGTGCGTGTTAGGGTATGGGTTAGTGTTAGCGTACGGGTTAGGATTAAGGGTCGGGTTAGGGTAAGGCTTGGGGTAAGGTTTAGGTTTAGGGCTAGGTTTAGGGTTAGGGTTAGGGGACGGGGACGGTTTAGGGTACAAGTTAGGGTAGGACAATTGTTTAGGTTGAGTGTACATTTTAGGGCACAGTTTACTGTTAGCGTACGGGTTAGGATTAGAGGACGGGTTATGGTAAGGCTTCGGGTAAGGGTTAGGGTTAAGGTTAGTTGACGGGGATGGTTTAGGGTACAGGTTAGTGTATGAGAATGGTTTAGGGTGAGCGTACGTGTTAGGATACGGGTTAGAGTTAGCGTATGGGTTAGGATTAGGGGACGGGTTAGTGTAAGGCTTCGGGTAAGGATTAGGGTTAGGGTTAGGGGACGGGGACGGTTTAGGGTACAGGTTAGGGTATGACAACGGTTTAGGGTGAGCGTATGTGTTAGGGCATGGGTTAGTTTTAGCGTATCGGTTAGGATTATGAGACGGGTTAGGGTAAGGCTTCGGGTAAGGCTTAGGGTTTGGGTTAGGGTTAGGGTTAGGGAACGGGGACGGGGACGGTTTAGTGTACTGGTTAGGGTACAACCACACTTTAGGGTGAGCGTACGTGTTAGGGCACGGGTTAGTGTTAGCGTACGGGTTAGGATTAGGGGACGGTTTAGGGTAAGGCTTCGGGTAAGTATTAGGGTTAGGGTTAGGCTTAGGGGAAGGGGACGACTTAGGGTACAGGTTAGGGTACGACAAAGTTTTAGGGTGAGCGTACGTGTTAGGGTACGGGTTAGTGTTAGCGTATGGTTTAGAATTGGGGGCCGAGTTATGGTAAGGCTTCGGGTAAGGGTTAGGGATAGTGTTAGGGTTAGGTTTAGGGGACGGGGATGGTTTAGGGTACAGGTTAGGGTACGAAAACGATTTAGGGTGAGCGTACGTGTTAGGGTACGGGTTAGTGTTAGCGTACGGGTTAGGATTATGGGACGGGTTAGGGTAACGCTTCGGGTAAGTGTTAGGGTTAGGGTTAGGGTTAGAGTTAGGGTTAGGGTTAGGGGACGGGGACGGTTTAGGTTACAGGTTAGTGTACGACAACAGTTTAGGGTGAGCGTATGTGTTAGGGTATTTGTTAGGGTTAGCGTACGGGTTAGGATTGGGGACGGGTTAGGGTAAGGCTTCGCGTAAGGGTTAGGGTTAGGGTTAGGGCTAGGGGACGGTGACGGTTTAGGGTACAGGTTAGGGTACGACAACGGTTTAGGGTGAGGGTACGTGTTAGGACACGGGTTAGTGTTAGCGTACGGATTAGGATTAGGGGACGGGTTAGTGTAATGCTTCGGGTAAGTGTTAGGGTTAGGGTTAGGGTTAGGGGACGGGGACGGTTTAGGGTACATGTTAGGGTACGACAAAGATTTAGGGTGAGCGTGCGTGTTAGGGTATGGGTTAGTGTTAGCGTACGGGTTAGGATTAAGGGTCGGGTTAGGGTAAGGCTTGGGGTAAGGTTTAGGTTTAGGGCTAGGTTTAGGGTTAGGGTTAGGGGACGGGGACGGTTTAGGGTACAAGTTAGGGTAGGACAATTGTTTAGGTTGAGTGTACATTTTAGGGCACAGTTTACTGTTAGCGTACGGGTTAGGATTAGAGGACGGGTTATGGTAAGGCTTCGGGTAAGGGTTAGGGTTAAGGTTAGTTGACGGGGATGGTTTAGGGTACAGGTTAGTGTATGAGAATGGTTTAGGGTGAGCGTACGTGTTAGGATACGGGTTAGAGTTAGCGTATGGGTTAGGATTAGGGGACGGGTTAGTGTAAGGCTTCGGGTAAAGATTAGGGTTAGGGTTAGGGGACGGGGACGGTTTAGGGTACAGGTTAGGGTATGACAACGGTTTAGGGTGAGCGTATGTTTTAGGGCATGGGTTAGTTTTAGCGTATCGGTTAGGATTATGAGACGGGTTAGGGTAAGGCTTCGGGTAAGGCTTAGGGTTTGGGTTAGGGTTAGGGTTAGGGAACGGGGACGGGGACGGTTTAGTGTACTGGTTAGGGTACAACCACACTTTAGGGTGAGCGTACGTGTTAGGGCACGTGTTAGTGTTAGCGTACGGGTTAGGATTAGGGGACGGGTTAGGGTAAGGCTTCGGGTAAGGGTTAGGTTTAGGGTTAGGGTTAGGGGACGGGGACGGGGACGGGGACGGTTTAGGGTACAGGTTAGTGTACGACAGCGGTTTAGGGTGAGCGTACGTGTTAGGGTAGGGGTTAGTGTTAGCGTACGGGTTAGGATTAGGGCACGGGTTAGTGTAAGGCTTGGTGTAAGGGTTAGGGTTAGGGTTAGGGTTAGGGTTAGGGGAGTGGGACGGTTTAGGGTACAGGTTAGGGTACGACAACGGGTTAGGGTGAGCGTACGTGTTAGGGCAAGGTTTAGTGTTAGCGTACGGGTTAGGATTAGGGGACAGGTTAGGGTAAGGCTCCGGGTAAGGGTTAGGGTTAGGGTTAGGGTTAGGGTTAGGGTTAGGGGTCGGAGACAGTTTAGGTTACAGGTTAGTGTACGACAACGTTTTAAGGTGAGCGTACGTGTAAGGGTACGGGATAGTGTTAGCGTACGGGTTAGGAATAGGGGACATGTTAGGGTAAGGTTTCGGGTAAGGGCTAGGGTTAGGGGACGGGGACGGGACGGTTTAGGGTAGAGGTTAGTGTACGAGAACGGTTTAGGTTGAGCATACGGGTTAGGTTACGGGTTAGTGTTAGCGTACGGGTTAGGATTAGGGGACGGGTTAGGGTAAGGCTTCGGGTAAGGGTTAGTGTTAGGGTTAGGGTTACGGTTATGTTTAGGCGACGGGGACTGTTTAGGGTACAGCTTAGGTTAAGATAACGGTTTAGGGTGAGCGAACATGTTAGGGTACGGGTTAGTGTTAGCGTACGGTTTAGGATTAGAGGACGGGTTAGGGTAAGGCTCCGGGTAAGTGTTAGGGTTAGGGTTACGGGATGGGGACGGTTTAGGGTACAGGTTAGTGTACGAGAACGGTTTAGAGTGAGCCTATGTGTTAGGGTATGGGTTAGTGTTAGCGTACGGGTTAGGATTAGGGGACAGGTTAGTGTAAGGCTTCGGGTAAGGGTTAGGGTTAGGGTTTGGGGATGGGGACAGTTCAGGGTACAGTTTAGGGTATGACAACGGTTTAGGGTGAGCGTACGTGTTAGGGTACGGGTTAGGGTTAGCGTACGGGTTAGGATTAGGGGGCGGGTTAACGGAAGGCTTCGGGTAAGGGTTAGTATTAGGGTTAGTGTTAGGGTTAGGGGACGGGGACGGTTTAGGGTACAGGTTAGGGTACGACAACGCTTTAGGGTGAGCGTATGTGTTAGGGCACGGGTTAGTGTTAGCGTACGGGTTAGGATTAGGGGACAGGTTAGGGTAAGGCTTCGGGTAAGGGTTAGGGTTAGGGTTAGGGGACAGGAACGGGGAAGGTTTAGGGTACAGGATAGGATTTGACAACAGTTTAGGGTGTGTGTAGGTGTTAGGGTAATGGTTAGTGTTAGCGTACGGGTTAGGATTAGGGGACAGGTTAGGGTAAGGCTTCGGGTAAGGGTTAGGGTTAGGGTTAGGGGACGGGCACGGGGAAGGTTTAGGGTACAGGATAGGATATGACAACAGTTTAGAGTGTGCGTACGTGTTAGGGTAAAGTTTAGTGTTAGCGTACGGGTTAGGATTAGGGGACGGGTTAGGGTAAGGCTTCGGGTAAGGGTTTGGGTTAGGGTTAGGGTTAGGGTACGGGGACTGTTTAGGGTATAGTTTAGGGCACGACAACGGTTTAGGGTGAGCGTACGCGTTAGGGTATGTGTTAGTGTTAGCGTACGGGTTAGGATTGGGGACTTGTTAGGTTAAGGCTTCGGGTAAGGGTTAGGGTTAGGGTTAGGGTTAGGGGACGGGGACGGGGACGGTTTAGGGTAGAGGTTAGTGTACGACAACTCTTTAGGGTGAGCGTACATGTTAGGGTACGGGTTAGAGTCAGCCTATAGGTTAGGAATAGGGGACGGGTTAGGGTAAGGCTACGGGTAAGGGTGAGGTTTAGGGTTAAGTTTAGGGGACGGGACGGGGACGGTTTAGGGTACAGGTTATGGTACGACAACGGTTTAGGGTGAGCGTACGTGTTAGGGTACGGGTTAGTGTTAGCGTACGGGTTAGGATTAGGGGACGGTTTAGGGTAAGGCTTCGGGTAAGTATTAGGGTTAGGGTTAGGCTTAGGGGAAGGGGACGACTTAGGGTACAGGTTAGGGTACGACAAAGTTTTAGGGTGAGCGTACGTGTTAGGGTACGGGTTAGTGTTAGCGTATGGTTTAGAATTGGGGGCCGAGTTATGGTAAGGCTTCGGGTAAGGGTTAGGGATAGTGTTAGGGTTAGGGTTAGGGGACGGGGATGGTTTAGGGTACAGGTTAGGGTACGAAAACGATTTAGGGTGAGCGTACGTGTTAGGGTACGGGTTAGTGTTAGCGTACGGGTTAGGATTATGGGACGGGTTAGGGTAACGCTTCGGGTAAGTGTTAGGGTTAGGGTTAGGGTTAGAGTTAGGGTTAGGGTTAGGGGACGGGGACGGTTTAGGTTACAGGTTAGTGTACGACAACAGTTTAGGGTGAGCGTATGTGTTAGGGTACTTGTTAGGGTTAGCGTACGGGTTAGGATTGGGGACGGGTTAGGGTAAGGCTTCGCGTAAGGGTTAGGGTTAGGGTTAGGGCTAGGGGACGGTGACGGTTTAGGGTACAGGTTAGGGTACGACAACGGTTTAGGGTGAGGGTACGTGTTAGGACACGGGTTAGTGTTAGCGTACGGATTAGGATTAGGGGACGGGTTAGTGTAATGCTTCGGGTAAGTGTTAGGGTTAGGGTTAGGGTTAGGGGACGGGGACGGTTTAGGGTACATGTTAGGGTACGACAAAGATTTAGGGTGAGCGTGCGTGTTAGGGTATGGGTTAGTGTTAGCGTACGGGTTAGGATTAAGGGTCGGGTTAGGGTAAGGCTTGGGGTAAGGTTTAGGTTTAGGGCTAGGTTTAGGGTTAGGGTTAGGGGACGGGGACGGTTTAGGGTACAAGTTAGGGTAGGACAATTGTTTAGGTTGAGTGTACATTTTAGGGCACAGTTTACTGTTAGCGTACGGGTTAGGATTAGAGGACGGGTTATGGTAAGGCTTCGGGTAAGGGTTAGGGTTAAGGTTAGTTGACGGGGATGGTTTAGGGTACAGGTTAGTGTATGAGAATGGTTTAGGGTGAGCGTACGTGTTAGGATACGGGTTAGAGTTAGCGTATGGGTTAGGATTAGGGGACGGGTTAGTGTAAGGCTTCGGGTAAGGATTAGGGTTAGGGTTAGGGGACGGGGACGGTTTAGGGTACAGGTTAGGGTATGACAACGGTTTAGGGTGAGCGTATGTTTTAGGGCATGGGTTAGTTTTAGCGTATCGGTTAGGATTATGAGACGGGTTAGGGTAAGGCTTCGGGTAAGGCTTAGGGTTTGGGTTAGGGTTAGGGTTAGGGAACGGGGACGGGGACGGTTTAGTGTACTGGTTAGGGTACAACCACACTTTAGGGTGAGCGTACGTGTTAGGGCACGTGTTAGTGTTAGCGTACGGGTTAGGATTAGGGGACGGGTTAGGGTAAGGCTTCGGGTAAGGGTTAGGTTTAGGGTTAGGGTTAGGGGACGGGGACGGGGACGGGGACGGTTTAGGGTACAGGTTAGTGTACGACAGCGGTTTAGGGTGAGCGTACGTGTTAGGGTAGGGGTTAGTGTTAGCGTACGGGTTAGGATTAGGGCACGGGTTAGTGTAAGGCTTGGTGTAAGGGTTAGGGTTAGGGTTAGGGTTAGGGTTAGGGGAGTGGGACGGTTTAGGGTACAGGTTAGGGTACGACAACGGGTTAGGGTGAGCGTACGTGTTAGGGCAAGGGTTAGTGTTAGCGTACGGGTTAGGATTAGGGGACAGGTTAGGGTAAGGCTCCGGGTAAGGGTTAGGGTTAGGGTTAGGGTTAGGGTTAGGGTTAGGGGTCGGAGACAGTTTAGGTTACAGGTTAGTGTACGACAACGTTTTAAGGTGAGCGTACGTGTAAGGGTACGGGATAGTGTTAGTGTACGGGTTAGGAATAGGGGACATGTTAGGGTAAGGTTTCGGGTAAGGGCTAGGGTTAGGGGACGGGGACGGGACGGTTTAGGGTACAGGTTAGTGTACGAGAACGGTTTAGGTTGAGCATACGGGTTAGGTTACGGGTTAGTGTTAGCGTACGGGTTAGGATTAGGGGACGGGTTAGGGTAAGGCTTCGGGTAAGGGTTAGTGTTAGGGTTAGGGTTACGGTTATGTTTAGGCGACGGGGACTGTTTAGGGTACAGCTTAGGTTAAGATAACGGTTTAGGGTGAGCGAACATGTTAGGGTACGGGTTAGTGTTAGCGTACGGTTTAGGATTAGAGGACGGGTTAGGGTAAGGCTCCGGGTAAGTGTTAGGGTTAGGGTTACGGGATGGGGACAGTTTAGGGTACAGGTTAGTGTACGAGAACGGTTTAGAGTGAGCCTATGTGTTAGGGTACGGGTTAGTGTTAGCGTACGGGTTAGGATTAGGGGACAGGTTAGTGTAAGGCTTCGGGTAAGGGTTAGGGTTAGGGTTTGGGGATGGGGACAGTTCAGGGTACAGTTTAGGGTATGACAACGGTTTAGGGTGAGCGTACGTGTTAGGGTACGGGTTAGGGTTAGCGTACGGGTTAGGATTAGGGGGCGGGTTAACGGAAGGCTTCGGGTAAGGGTTAGTATTAGGGTTAGTGTTAGGGTTAAGGGACGGGGACGGTTTAGGGTACAGGTTAGGGTACGACAACGCTTTAGGGTGAGCGTATGTGTTAGGGCACGGGTTAGTGTTAGCGTACGGGTTAGGATTAGGGGACAGGTTAGGGTAAGGCTTCGGGTAAGGGTTAGGGTTAGGGTTAGGGGACAGGAACGGGGAAGGTTTAGGGTACAGGATAGGATTTGACAACAGTTTAGGGTGTGTGTAGGTGTTAGGGTAATGGTTAGTGTTAGCGTACGGGTTAGGATTAGGGGACAGGTTAGGGTAAGGCTTCGGGTAAGGGTTAGGGTTAGGGTTAGGGGACGGGCACGGGGAAGGTTTAGGGTACAGGATAGGATATGACAACAGTTTAGAGTGTGCGTACGTGTTAGGGTAAAGTTTAGTGTTAGCGTACGGGTTAGGATTAGGGGACGGATTAGGGTAAGGCTTCGGGTAAGGGTTTGGGTTAGGGTTAGGGTTAGGGTACGGGGACTGTTTAGGGTATAGTTTAGGGCACGACAACGGTTTAAGGTGAGCGTACGTGTTAGGGTATGTGTTAGTGTTAGCGTACGGGTTAGGATTGGGGACTTGTTAGGTTAAGGCTTCGGGTAAGGGTTAGGGTTAGGGTTAGGGTTAGGGGACGGGGACGGGGACGGTTTAGGGTAGAGGTTAGTGTACGACAACTCTTTAGGGTGAGCGTACATGTTAGGGTACGGGTTAGAGTCAGCCTATAGGTTAGGAATAGGGGACGGGTTAGGGTAAGGCTACGGGTAAGGGTGAGGTTTAGGGTTAAGTTTAGGGGACGGGACGGGGACGGTTTAGGGTACAGGTTATGGTACGACAACGGTTTAGGGTGAGCGTACGTGTTAGGGTACGGGTTAGTGTTAGCGTACGGGTTAGGATTAGGGGACGGTTTAGGGTAAGGCTTCGGGTAAGTATTAGGGTTAGGGTTAGGCCTAGGGGAAGGGGACGACTTAGGGTACAGGTTAGGGTACGACAAAGTTTTAGGGTGAGCGTACGTGTTAGGGTACGGGTTAGTGTTAGCGTATGGTTTAGAATTGGGGGCCGAGTTATGGTAAGGCTTCGGGTAAGGGTTAGGGATAGTGTTAGGGTTAGGGTTAGGGGACGGGGATGGTTTAGGGTACAGGTTAGGGTACGAAAACGATTTAGGGTGAGCGTACGTGTTAGGGTACGGGTTAGTGTTAGCGTACGGGTTAGGATTATGGGACGGGTTAGGGTAACGCTTCGGGTAAGTGTTAGGGTTAGGGTTAGGGTTAGAGTTAGGGTTAGGGTTAGGGGACGGGGACGGTTTAGGTTACAGGTTAGTGTACGACAACAGTTTCGGGTGAGCGTATGTGTTAGGGTACTTGTTAGGGTTAGCGTACGGGTTAGGATTGGGGACGGGTTAGGGTAAGGCTTCGCGTAAGGGTTAGGGTTAGGGTTAGGGCTAGGGGACGGTGACGGTTTAGGGTACAGGTTAGGGTACGACAACGGTTTAGGGTGAGGGTACGTGTTAGGACACGGGTTAGTGTTAGCGTACGGATTAGGATTAGGGGACGGGTTAGTGTAATGCTTCGGGTAAGTGTTAGGGTTAGGGTTAGGGTTAGGGTTAGGGTTAGGGGACGGGGACGGTTTAGGGTACATGTTAGGGTACGACAAAGATTTAGGGTGAGCGTGCGTGTTAGGGTATGGGTTAGTGTTAGCGTACGGGTTAGGATTAAGGGTCGGGTTAGGGTAAGGCTTGGGGTAAGGTTTAGGTTTAGGGCTAGGTTTAGGGTTAGGGTTAGGGGACGGGGACGGTTTAGGGTACAAGTTAGGGTAGGACAATTGTTTAGGTTGAGTGTACATTTTAGGGCACAGTTTACTGTTAGCGTACGGGTTAGGATTAGAGGACGGGTTATGGTAAGGCTTCGGGTAAGGGTTAGGGTTAAGGTTAGTTGACGGGGATGGTTTAGGGTACAGGTTAGTGTATGAGAATGGTTTAGGGTGAGCGTACGTGTTAGGATACGGGTTAGAGTTAGCGTATGGGTTAGGATTAGGGGACGGGTTAGTGTAAGGCTTCGGGTAAGGATTAGGGTTAGGGTTAGGGGACGGGGACGGTTTAGGGTACAGGTTAGGGTATGACAACGGTTTAGGGTGAGCGTATGTGTTAGGGCATGGGTTAGTTTTAGCGTATCGGTTAGGATTATGAGACGGGTTAGGGTAAGGCTTCGGGTAAGGCTTAGGGTTTGGGTTAGGGTTAGGGTTAGGGAACGGGGACGGGGACGGTTTAGTGTACTGGTTAGGGTACAACCACACTTTAGGGTGAGCGTACGTGTTAGGGCACGGGTTAGTGTTAGCGTACGGGTTAGGATTCGGGGATGGGTTAGGGTAAGGCTTCGGGTAAGGGTTAGGTTTAGGGTTAGGGTTAGGGGACGGGGACGGGGACGGGGACGGTTTAGGGTACAGGTTAGTGTATGACAGCGGTTTAGGGTGAGCGTACGTGTTAGGGTAGGGGTTAGTGTTAGCGTACGGGTTAGGATTAGGGCACGGGTTAGTGTAAGGCTTGGTGTAAGGGTTAGGGTTAGGGTTAGGGTTAGGGTTAGGGGAGTGGGACGGTTTAGGGTACAGGTTAGGGTAGGACAATGGTTTAGGTTCAGCGTACATGTTAGGGCACAGTTTACTGTTAGCGTACGGGTTAGGATTAGAGGACGGGTTATGGTAAGGATTCGGGTAAGGGTTAGGTTTAGGTTTAGGGTTAGGGTTAGGGTTAGGGGACGGGGACGGTTTAGGGTACATGTTAGGGTACGACAACGGTTTAGGGTGAGCGTGCGTGTTAGGGTACGGGTTAGTGTTAGCGTACGGGTTAGGATTATGGGACGGGTTAGGGTAAGGCTTCGGGTAAGGGTTAGGGTTAGGATAAGGATTAGGGTTAGGGTTAGGGTAGAGGGACGGTTTAGGGTACAGGTTAGGGTACGACAACGGGTTAGGGTGAGCGTACGTGTTAGGGCAAGGGTTAGTGTTAGCGTACGGGTTAGGATTAGGGGACAGGTTAGGGTAAGGCTCCGGGTAAGGGTTAGGGTTAGGGTTAGGGTTAGGGTTAGGGTTAGGGGTCGGAGACGGTTTAGGTTACAGGTTAGTGTACGACAACGTTTTAAGGTGAGCGTACGTGTAAGGGTACGGGATAGTGTTAGCGTACGGGTTAGGAATAGGGGACATGTTAGGGTAAGGTTTCGGGTAAGGGCTAGGGTTAGGGGACGGGGACGGGACGGTTTAGGGTACAGGTTAGTGTACGAGAACGGTTTAGGTTGAGCATACGGGTTAGGTTACGGGTTAGTGTTAGCGTACGGGTTAGGATTAGGGGACGGGTTAGGGTAAGGCTTTGTGTAAGGGTTAGGTTTAGGGTTAGGGGACGGGGACGATTTAGGGTACAGCTTAGTGTACGACAAAGTTTTAGGGTGAGCGTATGTGTTAGGATACAGGTTAGTGTTAGCATACGGGTTAGAATTAGGGGACGAGTTAGGGTAAGGCTTCGGGTAAGGATTAGGGTTAGGGTTAGGGTTAGGGGACAGGGACGATTTAGGGTACAGGTTAATGTACGACAACGGTTTAGGGTGAGTGTACGTGTTAGGGCACGGGTTAGTGTTACCGTAGCGTTTAGGATTATGGGATGGGTTAGTGTAAGGCTTCGGGTAAGGGTTAGGGTTTGGGTTAGGGTTAGGGTTAGGGTACAGGGACAGGAACGGTTTAGGGTACAGGTTAGGGTACGACAACGCTTTAGGGTGAGCGTACGTGTTAGGGCACGGGTTAGTGTTAGCATACGGTTAGGATTAGGGGACGGGTTAGGGTAAGGCTTCGGGTAAGGTTTAGGGTTATGGTTAGGGTTCAGGTTAGTGTTAGGTAATGGGGACGGTTTAGGGTACAGCTTAGTGTACGACAAATGTTTCGGGTGAGCGTATGTGTTAGGGCACGGGTTAGTGTTAGCGTGCGGGTTAGGTTTAGGGGACCGGTTAGGGTAAGGCTTCGGGTAAGGTTTAAGGTTAGGGTTAGGGTTAGGGTTAGGGGACAGGGACGATTTATGGTACAGGTTAGGGTACGACAAGGTTTTACGGTGAGCGTACGTGTTAGGGTACGGGTTAGTGTTAGCGTACGGGTTAGGATTACGGGACGGGTTAGGGTAAGGCTTCTGGTAAGGGTTAGGGTTAGGGTTAGGGGACGGGGACGGTTTAGGGTACAGGTTAGGGTACGTCAACGGTTTAGGGTGAGCGTACGTGTTAGGGTACGGGTTAGTGTTAGCGTACGGGTTAGGATTATGGGACGGGTTAGGGTAAGGCTTCGGGTAAGCGTTAGGGTTAGGGTTAGGGTTAGGGTTACGGTTAGGGTTAAGGGACGGGGACGGTTTAGGGTACAGGTTAGTGTACGACAAATGTTTAGGGTGAGCGTACGTGATAGGGTATGGGTTAGTGTTAGCGTACGTGATAGGATCAGGGGACGGGTTAGGGTAAGGCTTCGGGTAAGGGTTATAGTTAGGGTTAGGTTTAGGGAACGGGGACGGTTTAGGGTACAGGTTAGGGTACGACAACGGTTTAGGTTGAGCGTATGTGTTAGGGCACGGTTTACTGTTAGCGTACGTGTTAGGATTAGAGGACGGGTTAGGTTAAGGATTCGGGTAATTGTTAGGGTTAGGGTAAGGGTTACGGGATGGGGACGGTTTAGGGTACAGGTTAGGGTACGACAAAGTTTTAGGGTGAGCGTACGTGTTAGGACTCGGTTTAGTGTTAGCGTACGGGTTAGGATTAAGGGACGGGTTAGAGTAAGGCTTCGGTTAAGGGTTAGGGTTAGGGTTAGCTTTAGGGTTACTGTTAGGGGACGGGGACGGTTTAGGGTACAGGTTAGGGTACGACAACGGTTTAGGGTGAGCGTACGTGGTAGGGTAAGGGTTAGGGTTAGCGTACGGGATAGGATTATGGGATGGGTTAGGGTAAAGCTTCGGGTAAAGGTTAGGTTTTGGTTTAGGGTTAGGGTTAGGGTTAGGGGACGGGGACGGTTTAGGGTACAGGTTGGGGTACGGCAACGGTTTAGGGTGAGCGTACGTGTTAGGGTACGGGTTAGTGTTAACGTACGGGTTAGGATCAGGACACGGGTTAGGGTAAGGCTTCGGGTATGTGTTAGGGTTACGGTTAGGGACGGGGACGGTTTAGGGTACAGGTTAGGGTAGGACAACGGTTTAGGGTGAGGGTACATGTTAGGGCACAGTTTACTGTTAGCGTACAGGTTAGGATTAGAAGGACGGGTTAGGGTAAGGTTTCGGGTAAGTGTTAGGGTTAGGGTTAGGGTTAGGGGACGGTTTAGGGTACAGGTTAGGGTACGACAATGGTTTAGGTTGAGCGTACGTGGTAGGTTATGTGTTAGTGTTAGCGAACGGGTTAGGATTAGGGGACGGGTTAGGATAAGCTTCGGGTAAGGGTTAGGGTTTGGGTTAGGGTTAGGGTTAGGGTTAGGGCATGGGAACGGTTTAGGGTACACGTTAGGGTACAACAATGCTTTAGGGTGAGCGTACGTGGTAGGTTATGTGTTAGTGTTAGCGAACGGGTTAGGATTAGGGGACGGGTTAGGATAAGCTTCAGGTAAGGGTTAGGTTTAGGGTTAGGTTTAGGGTTAGGGTTAGGGGATGGGGAGGGTTTAGGGTACAGGTTAGGGTACAACAACGGTTTAGGGTGAGCGTACGTGATAGGGTATGGTTTAGTGTTAGCGTACGGGTTCCGATTAGGTGATGGGTTAGGGTAAGGCTTCGGGTAAGGGTTAGGGTTAGGGTTAGGTTTAGGGTAAGTGTTAGGGCATGGGGAGGTTTAGGGTACAGGTTAGGCTACGACAACGGTTTAGGGTGAGCGTACGTGTTAGGGTACGGGTTAGTGTTAGCGTACGGTTTAGGATTAGGGGACGGGTTAGGGTAAGCCTTCGGGTAAGTGTTAGTGTTAGGGTTAGGGTTACGGTTATGTTTAGGCGACGGGGACTGTTTAGGGTACAGCTTAGGTTAAGATAACGGTTTAGGGTGAGCGAACATGTTAGGGTACGGGTTAGTGTTAGCGTACGGTTTAGGATTAGAGGACGGGTTAGGGTAAGGCTCCGGGTAAGGGTTAGGGTTAGGGTTAGGGGATGGGGACGGTTTAGGGTACAGGTTAGTGTACGAGAACGGTTTAGAGTGAGCCTACGTGTTAGGGTATGGGTTAGTGTTAGCGTACGGGTTAGGATTAGGGGACAGGTTAGTGTAAGGCTTCGGGTAAGGGTTAGGGTTAGGGTTTGGGGATGGGGACTGTTCAGGGTACAGTTTAGGGTACGACAACGGTTTAGGGTGAGCGTACGTGTTAGGGTACGGGTTAGGGTTAGCGTACGGTTTAGGATTAGGGGGCGGGTTAACGGAAGGCTTCGGGTAAGGGTTAGTATTAGGGTTAGTGTTAGGGTTAGGGGACGGGGATGGTTTAGGGTACAGGTTAGGGTACGACAACGCTTTAGGGTGAGCGTATGTGTTAGGGCACGGGTTAGTGTTAGCGTACGGGTTAGGATTAGGGGACAGGTTAGGGTAAGGCTTCGGGTAAGGGTTAGGGTTAGGGTTAGGGGACAGGAACGGGGAAGGTTTAGGGTACAGGATAGGATTTGACAACAGTTTAGGGTGTGTGTACGTGTTAGGGTAATGGTTAGTGTTAGCGTACGGGTTAGGATTAGGGGACAGGTTAGGGTAAGGCTTCGGGTAAGGGTTTGGGTTAGGGTTAGGGTTAGGGTACCGGGACTGTTTAGGGTATAGGTTAGGGTACGACAACGGTTTAGGGTGAGCGTACGTGTTAGGTTATGTGTTAGTGTTAGCGTACGGGTTAGGATTGGGGACTTGTTAGGGTAAGGCTTCGGGTAAGGGTTAGGGTTAGGGTTAGGGTTAGGGGACGGGGACGGGGACGGTTTAGGGTAGAGGTTAGTGTACGACAACTCTTTAGGGTGAGCGTACATGTTAGGGTACGGGTTAGAGTCAGCGTATAGGTTAGGAATAGGGGACGGGTTAGGGTAAGGCTACGGGTAAGGGTGAGGTTTAGGGTTAAGTTTAGGGGACGGGGACGGGGACGGTTTAGGGTACAGGTTATGGTACGACAACGGTTTAGGGTGAGCGTACGTGTTAGGGTACGGGTTAGTATTAGCGTACGGGTTAGGATTAGGGGACGGTTTAGGGTAAGGCTTCGGGTAAGTATTAGGGTTAGGGTTAGGCTTAGGGGAAGGGGACGACTTAGGGTACAGGTTAGGGTACGACAAAGTTTTAGGGTGAGCGTACGTGTTAGGGTACGGGTTAGTGTTAGCGTATGGTTTAGAATTGGGGGCCGAGTTATGGTAAGGCTTCGGGTAAGGGTTAGGGATAGTGTTAGGGTTAGGGTTAGGGGACGGGGATGGTTTAGGGTACAGGTTAGGGTACGAAAACGATTTAGGGTGAGCGTACGTGTTAGGGTACGGGTTAGTGTTAGCGTACGGGTTAGGATTATGGGACGGGTTAGGGTAAGGCTTCGGGTAAGTGTTAGGGTTAGGGTTAGGGTTAGAGTTAGGGTTAGGGTTAGGGTACAGGGACGGTTCAGGGTACAGGTTAGGGTACGACAATGGTTTAGGGTGAGTGTACGTGTTAGGGAAAGGGTTAGTGTTAGCATACGGGTTAGGATTAGGGGACAGATTAGGGTAAGGCTTCGGGTAAGGGTTAGGGTTAGGGTTAGGGTTAGGGTTAGGGTTAGTGTTAGGGTTAGGGGACGGGGACGGTTTAGGTTACAGGTTAGTGTACGACAACAGTTTAGGGTGAGCGTATGTGTTATTGTACTTGTTAGGGTTAGCGTACGGGTTAGGATTGGGGACGGGTTAGGGTAAGGCTTCGCGTAAGGGTTAGGGTTAGGGTTAGGGCTAGGGGACGGTGACGGTTTAGGGTAGAGTTTAGGGTACGACAACGGTTTAGGGTGAGGGTACGTGTTAGGACACGGGTTAGTGTTAGCGTACGGATTAGGATTAGGGGACGGGTTAGTGTAATGCTTCGGGTAAGTGTTAGGGTTAGGGTTAGGGTTAGGGTTAGGGGACAGGGACGGTTTAGGGTACATGTTAGGGTACGACAAAGATTTAGGGTGAGCGTGCGTGTTAGGGTATGGGTTAGTGTTAGCGTACGGGTTAGGATTAAGGGTCGGGTTGGGGTAAGGCTTGGGGTAAGGTTTAGGTTTAGGGCTAGGTTTAGGGTTAGGGTTAGGGTACGGGGACGGTTTAGGGTACAAGTTAGGGTAGGACAATGGTTGAGGTTGAGTGTACATTTTAGGGCACAGTTTACTGTTAGCGTACGGGTTAGGATTAGAGGACGGGTTATGGTAAGGCTTCGGGTAAGGGTTAGGGTTAAGGTTAGTTGACGGGGATGGTTTAGGGTACAGGTTAGTGTATGAGAATGGTTTAGGGTGAGCGTACGTGTTAGGATACGGGTTAGAGTTAGCGTATGGGTTAGGATTAGGGGACGGGTTAGTCTAAGGCTTCGCGTAAGGATTAGGGTTAGGGTTAGGGGACGGGGAAGGTTTAGGGTACAGGTTAGGGTATGACAATGGTTTAGGGTGAGCGTATGTGTTAGAGCATGGGTTAGTTTTAGCGTATCGGTTAGAATTATGAGACGGGTTAGGGTAAGGCTTCGGGTAAGGCTTAGGGTTTGGGTTAGGGTTAGGGTTAGGGAACGGGGATGGGGACGGTTTAGTGTACTGGTTAGGGTACAACCACACTTTAGGGTGAGCGTACGTGTTAGGGCACGGGTTAGTTTTAGCGTACGGGTTAGGATTAGGGGATGGGTTAGGGTAATCCTTCGGGTAAGGGTTAGGTTTAGGGTTAGGGTTAGGGAACGGGGACGGGGACTGGGATGGTTTAGGGTACAGGTTAGTGTACGACAGCGGTTTAGGGTGAGCGTACGTGTTAGGGTATGGGTTAGTGTTAGCGTACGGGTTAGGATTAGGGCACGGGTTAGGGTAAGGCTTGGTGTAAAAGTTAGGGTTAGGGTTAGGGTTAGGGTTAGGGGACTGGGACGGTTTAGGGTACAGGTTAGGGTAGGACAATGGTTTAGGTTCAGCGTACATGTTAGGGCACAGTTTACTGTTAGCGTACGGGTTAGGATTAGAGGACGGGTTATGGTAAGGCTTCGGGTAAGGCTTAGGTTTAGGTTTAGGGTTAGGGTTAGGGTTAGGGGATGGGGACGGTTTAGGATACATGTTAGGGTACGACAACGGTTTAGGGTGAGCATGCGTGTTAGGGTACGGGTTAGTGTTAGCGTACGGGTTAGGATTTGGGGACGGGTTAGGGTAAGGCGTCAGGTAAGGGTTAGGGTTAGGCTTAGGGTTAAGGGTCGGGGACAGGGACGGTTTAGGGTACAGGTTAGGGTACGACAACAGTTTAGGGTGAGCGTACATGTTAGGGTACGGTTAGTGTTAGCGTACGGGTTAGGATTATGGGACGGGTTAGGGTAAGGCGTCGGGTAAGGGTTAGGGTTAGGGTTAGGGTTAGGGTTAATGGTCAGGGA
This sequence comes from Delphinapterus leucas, assembly GCF_059928025.1. Taxonomy (NCBI): domain Eukaryota; kingdom Metazoa; phylum Chordata; class Mammalia; order Artiodactyla; family Monodontidae; genus Delphinapterus; species Delphinapterus leucas. The sequence goes on from NW_028322280.1 coordinate 780,993, forward strand.
CAGGGACGGTTTAGGGTACAGTTTAGGGTACAACAACCGTTTAGGGTGAGCGTACATGTTAGGGTACGGGTTAGTGTTAGCGTACGGGTTAGGATTATGGGACGGGTTAGGGTAAGGCTTCGGGTAAGCTTTAGGGTTAGGATAAGGGTTAGGGTTAGGGTTAGGGTAGAGGGACGGTTTAGGGTACAGGTTAGGGTACGACAACGGTTTAGGGTGAGCGTACGGGTTAGGGCAAGGGTTAGTGTTAGCGTACAGGTTAGGATTAGGGGACAGGTTAGGGTAAGGCTCCGGGTAAGGGTTAGGGTTAGGGTTAGGGTTAGGGTTAGGGTTAGGGGACGGAGACGGTTTAGGTGACAGGTTAGTGTACGACAACGTTTTAAGGTGAGCGTACGTGTAAGGGTACGGGATAGTGTTAGCGTACGGGTTAGGAATATGGGACATGTTAGGGTAAGGTTTCGGGTAAGGGCTAGGTTTACGGGACGGGGACGGGACGGTTTAGGGTACAGGTTAGTGTACGAGAACGGTTTAGGTTGAGCATACAGGTTGGGTTACGGGTTAGTGTTAGCGTACGGGTTAGGATTAGGGGACGGATTAGGGTAAGGCTTTGTGTAAGGGTTAGGTTTAGGGTTAGGGGACGGGGACGATTTAGGGTACAGCTTAGTGTATGACAAAGTTTTAGGGTGAGCGTATGTGTTAGGATACAGGTTAGTGTTAGCATACGGGTTAGAATTAGGGGACGAGTTAGGGTAAGGCTTCGGGTAAGGATTAGGGTTAGGGTTAGTGTTAGGGGACAGGGACGATTTAGGGTACAGATTAATGTACGACAACGGTTTAGGGTGAGCGTACGTGTTAGGGCACGGGTTAGTGTTAGCGTAGCGTTTAGGATTATGGGATGGGTTAATGTAAGGCTTCAGGTAAGGGTTAGGGTTTGGGTTAGGGTTAGGGTTAGGGTACAGGGACAGGAACGGTTTAGGGTACAGGTTAGGGTACGACAACGCTTTAGGGTGAGCGTACGTGTTAGGGCACGGATTAGTGTTAGCGTACGGTTAGGATTAGGGGACGGTTTAGGGTAAGGCTTCGGGTAAGGTTTAGGGTTATGGTTAGGGTTCGGGTTAGTGTTAGGTAATGGGGACGGTTTAGGGTACAGCTTAGTGTACGACAAATGTTTCGGGTGAGCGTACGTGTTAGGGCACGTGTTAGTGTTAGCGTGCGGGTTAGGTTTAGGGGACCGGTTAGGGTAAGGCTTCGGATAAGGTTTAAGGTTAGGGTTAGGGTTAGGGTTAGGGAACAGGGACGATTTAGGGTACAGGTTAGGGTACGACAAGGTTTTAGGGTGAGCGTACGTGTTACGGTACGGGTTAGTGTTAGCGTACGGGTTAGGATTACGGGACGGGTTAGGGTAAGGCTTCTGGTAAGGGTTAGGGTTAGGGTTAGGGTTAGGGGACGGGGACGGTTTAAGGTACAGGTTTGGGTACGTCAACGGTTTAGGGTGAGCGTACGTGTTAGGGTACGGGTTAGTGTTAGTGTACGGGTTAGGATTATGGGACGGGTTAGGGTAAGGCTTCGGGTAAGTGTTAGGGTTAGGGTTAGGGTTAGAGTTAGGGTTAGGGTTAGGGTACAGGGACGGTTCAGGGTACAGGTTAGGGTACGACAATGGTTTAGGGTGAGTGTACGTGTTAGGGCAAGGCTTAGTGTTAGCATACGGGTTAGGATTAGGGGACAGATTAGGGTAAGGCTTCGGGTAAGGGTTAGGGTTAGGGTTAGGGTTAGGGTTAGGGTTAGGGTTAGGGGACGGGGACGGTTTAGGTTACAGGTTAGTGTACGACAAGAGTTTAGGGTGAGCGTATGTGTTAGGGTACTTGTTAGTGTTAGCGTACGGGTTAGGATTGGGGACGGGTTAGGGTAAGGCTTCGCGTAAGGGTTAGGGTTAGGGTTAGGGCTAGGGGACGGTGACGGTTTAGGGTACAGGTTAGGGTACGACAACGGTTTAGGGTGAGGGTACGTGTTAGGACACGGGTTAGTGTTAGCGTACGGATTAGGATTAGGGGACGGGTTAGTGTAATGCTTCGGGTAAGTGTTAGGGTTAGGGTTAGGGTTAGGGGATGGGGACGGTTTAAGGTACATGTTAGGGTACGACAAAGATTTAGGGTGAGCGTGCGTGTTAGGGTATGGGTTAGTGTTAGCGTACGGGTTAGGATTAGGGGACGGGTTAGGGTAAGGCTCCGGGTAAGGGTTAGGGTTTGGGTTAGGGTTAGGGTTTGGGTTAGGGCACGGGAACGGTTTAGGGTACACGTTAGGGTACAACAATGCTTTAGGGTGAGCGTACGTGGTAGGGTATGTGTTAGTGTTAGCGAACGGGTTAGGATTAGGGGACGGGTTAGGATAAGCTTCGGGTAAGGGTTAGGGTTAGGGTTAGGTTTAGGGTTAGGGTTAGGGGATGGGGAGGGTTTAGGGTACAGGTTAGTGTACAATAACGGTTTAGGATGAGCGTACGTGATAGGGTAGGGTTTAGTGTTAGCGTACGGGTTCCGATTAGGTGATGGGTTAGGGTAAGGCTTCGGGTAAGGGTTAGGGTTAGGGTTAGGTTTAGGGTAAGTGTTAGGGCATGGGGAGGGTTTAGGGTACAGGTTAGGCTACGGCAACGGTTTAGGGTGAGCGTACGTGTTAGGGTATGGGTTAGTGTTAGCATACGGTTTAGAATTAGGGGACGGGTTAGGGTAAGCCTTCGGGTAAGTGTTAGTGTTAGGGTTAGGGTTACGGTTATGTTTAGGCGACGGGGACTGTTTAGGGTACAGCTTAGTTTAAGATAAAGTTTTAGGGTGAGCGAACATGTTAGGGTACGGGTTAGTGTTAGCGTACGGTTTAGGATTAGAGGACGGGTTAGGGTAAGGCTCCGGGTAAGGGTTAGGGTTAGGGTTAGGGGATGGGGACGGTTTAGGGTACAGGTTAGTGTACGAGAACGGTTTAGAGTGAGCCTATGTGTTAGGGTACGGGTTAGTGTTAGCGTACGGGTTAGGATTAGGGGACAGGTTAGTGTAAGGCTTCGGGTAAGGGTTAGGGTTAGGGTTTGGGGATGGGGACGGTTCAGGGTACAGTTTAGGGTACGACAACGGTTTAGGGTGAGCGTACGTGTTAGGGTACGGGTTAGGATTAGCGTACGGGTTAGGATTAGGGGGCGGGTTAACGGAAGGCTTCGGGTAAGGGTTAGTATTAGGGTTAGTGTTAGGGTTAGGGGACGGGGACGGTTTAGGGTACAGGTTAGGGTACGACAACGCTTTAGGGTGAGCGTATGTGTTAGGGCATGGGTTAGTGTTAGCGTACGGGTTAGGATTAGGGGACAGGTTAGGGTAAGGCTTCGGGTAAGGGTTAGGGTTAGGGTTAGGGGACAGGAACGGGGAAGGTTTAGGGTACAGGATAGGATTTGACAACAGTTTAGGGTGTGCGTACGTGTTAGGGTAAGGGTTAGTGTTAGCGTACGGGTTAGGATTAGGGGACAGGTTAGGGTAAGGCTTCGGGTAAGGGTTAGGGTTAGGGTTAGGGGACGGGCACGGGGAACGTTTAGGGTACACGATAGGATATGACAACTGTTTAGAGTGTGCGTACATGTTAGGGTAAGGTTTAGTGTTAGCGTACGGGTTAGGATTAGGGGACGGGTTAGGGTAAGGCTTCGGGTAAGGATTAGGGTTAGGGTTAGGGTTAGGGTACGGGGACTGTTTAGGGTATAGGCTAGGGTACGACAACGGTTTAGGGTGAGCGTACGTGTTAGGGTATGTGTTAGTGTTAGCGTACGGGTAGGATTGGGGACTTGTTAGGGTAAGGCTTCGGGTAAGGGTTAGGGTTAGGGTTAGGTTTAGGGGACGGGGACGGGGACGGTTTAGGGTAGAGGTTAGTGTAGGACAACTCTTTAGGGTGAGCGTACATGTTAGGGTACGGGTTAGAGTTAGCGTATAGCTTAGGAATAGGGGACGGGTTAGGGTAAGGCTACGGGTAAGGGTGAGGTTTAGGGTTAAGTTTAGGGGACGGGGACGGGGACGGTTAGGTACAGGTTATGGTACGACAACGGTTTAGGGTGAGCGTACGTGTTAGGGTACGGGTTAGTGTTAGCGTACGGGGTAGGATTATGGGACGGGTTAGGGTAAGGCTTCGGGTAAGGGTTAGGGTTAGGGTTAGGGTTAGGGTTAGGCTACAGGGACGGTTTAGGGTACAGGTTAGGGTACGACAACGGTTTATGGTGAGCGTATGTGTTAGGGCATGGGGTAGTTTTAGCGTATTATTTAGGATTATGGGACGGGTTAGGGTAAGGCTTCGGGTAAGGGGTAGGGTTTGGGATAGGGTTAGGGTTAGGGAACGGGGACGGGGACGGTTTAGTGTACAGGTTAGGGTACGACCACGCTTTAGGGTGAGCGTACCTGTTAGGGCACGGGTTAGTGTTAGCGTACGGGTTAGGATTAGGGGACGGGTTAGGGTAAGGCTTCGGGTAAGGGTTAGGTTTAGGGTTAGGGTTAGGGGACGGGGACGGGGACGGTTTAGGGTACAGGTTAGTGTACGACAGCAGTTTAGGGTGAGCATTCGTTTTAGGGCACGGGTTAGTGTTAGCGTATGGGTTAGGATTAGGGGACGGTTTAGGGTAAGGCTTCGGGTAAGTATTAGGGTTAGGGTTAGGCTTAGGGGAAGGGGACGACTTAGGGTACAGGTTAGGCTATGACAAAGTTTTAGGGTGAGCGTACGTGTTAGGGTATGGGTTAGTGTTAGCGTATGGTTTAGAATTGGGGGCCGAGTTAGGGTAAGGCTTCGGGTAAGGGTTAGGGATAGTGTTAGGGTTAGGTTTAGGGGACAGGGATGGTTTAGGGTACAGGTTAGGGTACGAAAACGATTTAGGGTGAGCGTACGTGTTAGGGTACGGGTTAGTGTTAGCGTACGGGTTAGGATTATGGGACGGGTTAGGGTAAGGCTTCGGGTAAGTGTTAGGGTTAGGGTTAGGGTTAGAGTTAGGGTTAGGGTTAGGGTACAGGGACGGTTCAGGGTACAGGTTAGGGTACGACAATGGTTTAGGGTGAGTGTACGTGTTAGGGCAAGGGTTAGTGTTAGCATACGGGTTAGGATTAGGGGACAGATTAGGGTAAGGCTTCGGGTAAGGGTTAGGGTTAGGGTTAGGGTTAGGTTTAGGGTTAGGGGACGGGGACGGTTTAGGTTACAGGTTAGTGTACGACAACAGTTTAGGGTGAGCGTATGTGTTAGGGTACTTGTTAGTGTTAGCGTACGGGTTAGGATTGGGGACGGGTTAGGGTAAGGCTTCGCGTAAGGGTTAGGGTTAGGGTTAGGGCTAGGGGACGGTGACGGTTTAGGGTACAGGTTAGGGTACGACAACGGTTTAGGGTGAGGGTACGTGTTAGGACACGGGTTAGTGTTAGCGTACGGATTAGGATTAGGGGACGGGTTAGTGTAATGCTTCGGGTAAGTGTTAGGGTTAGGGTTAGGGTTAGGGTTAGGGTTAGGGGACGGGGACGGTTTAGGGTACATGTTAGGGTACGACAAAGATTTAGGGTGAGCGTGCGTGTTAGGGTATGGGTTAGTGTTAGCGTACGGGTTAGGATTAAGGGTCGGGTTAGGGTAAGGCTTGGGGTAAGGTTTAGGTTTAGGGCTAGGTTTAGGGTTAGGGTTAGGGGACGGGGACGGTTTAGGGTACAAGTTAGGGTAGGACAATTGTTTAGGTTGAGTGTACATTTTAGGGCACAGTTTACTGTTAGCGTACGGGTTAGGATTAGAGGACGGGTTATGGTAAGGCTTCGGGTAAGGGTTAGGGTTAAGGTTAGTTGACGGGGATGGTTTAGGGTACAGGTTAGTGTATGAGAATGGTTTAGGGTGAGCGTATGTGTTAGGATACGGGTTAGAGTTAGCGTATGGGTTAGGATTAGGGGACGGGTTAGTGTAAGGCTTCGGGTAAGGATTAGGGTTAGGGTTAGGGGACGGGGACGGTTTAGGGTACAGGTTAGGGTATGACAACGGTTTAGGGTGAGCGTATGTGTTAGAGCATGGGTTAGTTTTAGCGTATCGGTTAGAATTATGAGACGGGTTAGGGTAAGGCTTCGGGTAAGGCTTAGGGTTTGGGTTAGGGTTAGGGTTAGGGAACGGGGATGGGGACGGTTTAGTGTACTGGTTAGGGTACAACCACACTTTAGGGTGAGCGTACGTGTTAGGGCACGGGTTAGTTTTAGCGTACGGGTTAGGATTAGGGGACGGGTTAGGGTAATCCTTCGGGTAAGGGTTAGGTTTAGGGTTAGGGTTAGGGAACGGGGACGGGGACTGGGATGGTTTAGGGTACAGGTTAGTGTACGACAGCGGTTTAGGGTGAGCGTACGTGTTAGGGTATGGGTTAGTGTTAGCGTACGGGTTAGGATTAGGGCACGGGTTAGGGTAAGGCTTGGTGTAAAAGTTAGGGTTAGGGTTAGGGTTAGGGTTAGGGGAGTGGGACGGTTTAGGGTACAGGTTAGGGTAGGACAATGGTTTAGGTTCAGCGTACATGTTAGGGCACAGTTTACTGTTAGCGTACGGGTTAGGATTAGAGGACGGGTTATGGTAAGGCTTCGGGTAAGGCTTAGGTTTAGGTTTAGGGTTAGGGTTAGGGTTAGGGGATGGGGACGGTTTAGGATACATGTTAGGGTACGACAACGGTTTAGGGTGAGCATGCGTGTTAGGGTACGGGTTAGTGTTAGCGTACGGGTTAGGATTTGGGGACGGGTTAGGGTAAGGCGTCAGGTAAGGGTTAGGGTTAGGCTTAGGGTTAAGGGTCGGGGACAGGGACGGTTTAGGGTACAGGTTAGGGTACGACAACAGTTTAGGGTGAGCGTACATGTTAGGGTACGGTTAGTGTTAGCGTACGGGTTAGGATTATGGGACGGGTTAGGGTAAGGCGTCGGGTAAGGGTTAGGGTTAGGGTTAGGGTTAGGGTTAATGGTCAGGGACAGGGACGGTTTAGGGTACAGTTTAGGGTACAACAACCGTTTAGGGTGAGCGTACATGTTAGGGTACGGGTTAGTGTTAGCGTACGGGTTAGGATTATGGGACGGGTTAGGGTAAGGCTTCGGGTAAGCTTTAGGGTTAGGATAAGGGTTAGGGTTAGGGTTAGGGTAGAGGGACGGTTTAGGGTACAGGTTAGGGTACGACAACAGTTTAGGGTGAGCGTACGGGTTAGGGCAAGGGTTAGTGTTAGCGTACGGGTTAGGATTAGGGGACAGGTTAGGGTAAGGCTCCGGGTAAGGGTTAGGGTTAGGGTTAGGGTTAGGGTTAGGGTTAGGGGACGGAGACGGTTTAGGTTACAGGTTAGTGTACGACAACGTTTTAAGGTGAGCGTACGTGTAAGGGTACGGGATAGTGTTAGCGTACGGGTTAGGAATATGGGACATGTTAGGGTAAGGTTTCGGGTAAGGGCTAGGTTTACGGGACGGGGACGGGACGGTTTAGGGTACAGGTTAGTGTACGAGAACGGTTTAGGTTGAGCATACAGGTTGGGTTACGGGTTAGTGTTAGCGTACGGGTTAGGATTAGGGGACGGATTAGGGTAAGGCTTTGTGTAAGGGTTAGGTTTAGGGTTAGGGGACGGGGACGATTTAGGGTACAGCTTAGTGTATGACAAAGTTTTAGGGTGAGCGTATGTGTTAGGATACAGGTTAGTGTTAGCATACGGGTTAGAATTAGGGGACGAGTTAGGGTAAGGCTTCGGGTAAGGATTAGGGTTAGGGTTAGTGTTAGGGGACAGGGACGATTTAGGGTACAGATTAATGTACGACAACGGTTTAGGGTGAGCGTACGTGTTAGGGCACGGGTTAGTGTTAGCGTAGCGTTTAGGATTATGGGATGGGTTAATGTAAGGCTTCAGGTAAGGGTTAGGGTTTGGGTTAGGGTTAGGGTTAGGGTACAGGGACAGGAACGGTTTAGGGTACAGGTTAGGGTACGACAACGCTTTAGGGTGAGCGTACGTGTTAGGGCACGGATTAGTGTTAGCGTACGGTTAGGATTAGGGGACGGTTTAGGGTAAGGCTTCGGGTAAGGTTTAGGGTTATGGTTAGGGTTCGGGTTAGTGTTAGGTAATGGGGACGGTTTAGGGTACAGCTTAGTGTACGACAAATGTTTCGGGTGAGCGTACGTGTTAGGGCACGTGTTAGTGTTAGCGTGCGGGTTAGGTTTAGGGGACCGGTTAGGGTAAGGCTTCGGATAAGGTTTAAGGTTAGGGTTAGGGTTAGGGTTAGGGAACAGGGACGATTTAGGGTACAGGTTAGGGTACGACAAGGTTTTAGGGTGAGCGTACGTGTTACGGTACGGGTTAGTGTTAGCGTACGGGTTAGGATTACGGGACGGGTTAGGGTAAGGCTTCTGGTAAGGGTTAGGGTTAGGGTTAGGGTTAGGGGACGGGGACGGTTTAAGGTACAGGTTTGGGTACGTCAACGGTTTAGGGTGAGCGTACGTGTTAGGGTACGGGTTAGTGTTAGTGTACGGGTTAGGATTATGGGACGGGTTAGGGTAAGGCTTCGGGTAAGTGTTAGGGTTAGGGTTAGGGTTAGAGTTAGGGTTAGGGTTAGGGTACAGGGACGGTTCAGGGTACAGGTTAGGGTACGACAATGGTTTAGGGTGAGTGTACGTGTTAGGGCAAGGCTTAGTGTTAGCATACGGGTTAGGATTAGGGGACAGATTAGGGTAAGGCTTCGGGTAAGGGTTAGGGTTAGGGTTAGGGTTAGGGTTAGGGTTAGGGTTAGGGGACGGGGACGGTTTAGGTTACAGGTTAGTGTACGACAAGAGTTTAGGGTGAGCGTATGTGTTAGGGTACTTGTTAGTGTTAGCGTACGGGTTAGGATTGGGGACGGGTTAGGGTAAGGCTTCACGTAAGGGTTAGGGTTAGGGTTAGGGCTAGGGGACGGTGACGGTTTAGGGTACAGGTTAGGGTACGACAACGGTTTAGGGTGAGGGTACGTGTTAGGACACGGGTTAGTGTTAGCGTACGGATTAGGATTAGGGGACGGGTTAGTGTAATGCTTCGGGTAAGTGTTAGGGTTAGGGTTAGGGTTAGGGTTAGGGGATGGGGACGGTTTAGGGTACATGTTAGGGTACGACAAAGATTTAGGGTGAGCGTGCGTGTTAGGGTATGGGTTAGTGTTAGCGTACGGGTTAGGATTAGGGGACGGGTTAGGGTAAGGCTCCGGGTAAGGGTTAGGGTTTGGGTTAGGGTTAGGGTTTGGGTTAGGGCACGGGAACGGTTTAGGGTACACGTTAGGGTACAACAATGCTTTAGGGTGAGCGTACGTGGTAGGGTATGTGTTAGTGTTAGCGAACGGGTTAGGATTAGGGGACGGGTTAGGATAAGCTTCGGGTAAGGGTTAGGGTTAGGGTTAGGTTTAGGGTTAGGGTTAGGGGATGGGGAGGGTTTAGGGTACAGGTTAGTGTACAATAACGGTTTAGGATGAGCGTACGTGATAGGGTAGGGTTTAGTGTTAGCGTACGGGTTCCGATTAGGTGATGGGTTAGGGTAAGGCTTCGGGTAAGGGTTAGGGTTAGGGTTAGGTTTAGGGTAAGTGTTAGGGCATGGGGAGGGTTTAGGGTACAGGTTAGGCTATGGCAACGGTTTAGGGTGAGCGTACGTGTTAGGGTACGGGTTAGTGTTAGCATACGGTTTAGAATTAGGGGACGGGTTAGGGTAAGCCTTCGGGTAAGTGTTAGTGTTAGGGTTAGGGTTACGGTTATGTTTAGGCGACGGGGTCTGTTTAGGGTACAGCTTAGTTTAAGATAAAGTTTTAGGGTGAGCGAACATGTTAGGGTACGGGTTAGTGTTAGCGTACGGTTTAGGATTAGAGGACGGGTTAGGGTAAGGCTCCGGGTAAGGGTTAGGGTTAGGGTTAGGGGATGGGGACGGTTTAGGGTACAGGTTAGTGTACGAGAACGGTTTAGAGTGAGCCTATGTGTTAGGGTACGGGTTAGTGTTAGCGTACGGGTTAGGATTACGGGACAGGTTAGTGTAAGGCTTCGGGTAAGGGTTAGGGTTAGGGTTTGGGGATGGGGACGGTTCAGGGTACAGTTTAGGGTATGACAACGGTTTAGGGTGAGCGTACGTGTTAGGGTACGGGTTAGGATTAGCGTACGGGTTAGGATTAGGGGGCGGGTTAACGGAAGGCTTCGGGTAAGGGTTAGTATTAGGGTTAGTGTTAGGGTTAGGGGACGGGGACGGTTTAGGGTACAGGTTAGGGTACGACAACGCTTTAGGGTGAGCGTATGTGTTAGGGCATGGGTTAGTGTTAGCGTACGGGTTAGGATTAGGGGACAGGTTAGGGTAAGGCTTCGGGTAAGGGTTAGGGTTAGGGTTAGGGGACAGGAACGGGGAAGGTTTAGGGTACAGGATAGGATTTGACAACAGTTTAGGGTGTGCGTACGTGTTAGGGTAAGGGTTAGTGTTAGCGTACGGGTTAGGATTAGGGGACAGGTTAGGGTAAGGCTTCGGGTAAGGGTTAGGGTTAGGGTTAGGGGACGGGCACGGGGAACGTTTAGGGTACACGATAGGATATGACAACTGTTTAGAGTGTGCGTACATGTTAGGGTAAGGTTTAGTGTTAGCGTACGGGTTAGGATTAGGGGACGGGTTAGGGTAAGGCTTCGGGTAAGGATTAGGGTTAGGGTTAGGGTTAGGGTACGGGGACTGTTTAGGGTATAGGCTAGGGTACGACAACGGTTTAGGGTCAGCGTACGTGTTAGGGTATGTGTTAGTGTTAGCTTACGGGTAGGATTGGGGACTTGTTAGGGTAAGGCTTCGGGTAAGGGTTAGGGTTAGGGTTAGGTTTAGGGGACGGGGACGGGGACGGTTTAGGGTAGAGGTTAGTGTAGGACAACTCTTTAGGGTGAGCGTACATGTTAGGGTACGGGTTAGAGTTAGCGTATAGCTTAGGAATAGGGGACGGGTTAGGGTAAGGCTACGGGTAAGGGTGAGGTTTAGGGTTAAGTTTAGGGGATGGGGACGGGGACGGTTAGGTACAGGTTATGGTACGACAACGGTTTAGGGTGAGCGTACGTGTTAGGGTACGGGTTAGTGTTAGCGTACGGGGTAGGATTATGGGACGGGTTAGGGTAAGGCTTCGGGTAAGGGTTAGGGTTAGGGTTAGGGTTAGGGTTAGGCTACAGGGACGGTTTAGGGTACAGGTTAGGGTACGACAACGGTTTATGGTGAGCGTATGTGTTAGGGCATGGGGTAGTTTTAGCGTATTATTTAGGATTATGGGACGGGTTAGGGTAAGGCTTCGGGTAAGGGGTAGGGTTTGGGATAGGGTTAGGGTTAGGGAACGGGGACGGGGACGGTTTAGTGTACAGGTTAGGGTACGACCACGCTTTAGGGTGAGCGTACCTGTTAGGGCACGGGTTAGTGTTAGCGTACGGGTTAGGATTAGGGGACGGGTTAGGGTAAGGCTTCGGGTAAGGGTTAGGTTTAGGGTTAGGGTTAGGGGACGGGGACGGGGACGGTTTAGGGTACAGGTTAGTGTACGACAGCAGTTTAGGGTGAGCATTCGTTTTAGGGCACGGGTTAGTGTTAGCGTATGGGTTAGGATTAGGGGACGGTTTAGGGTAAGGCTTCGGGTAAGTATTAGGGTTAGGGTTAGGCTTAGGGGAAGGGGACGACTTAGGGTACAGGTTAGGCTATGACAAAGTTTTAGGGTGAGCGTACGTGTTAGGGTATGGGTTAGTGTTAGCGTATGGTTTAGAATTGGGGGCCGAGTTAGGGTAAGGCTTCGGGTAAGGGTTAGGGATAGTGTTAGGGTTAGGTTTAGGGGACGGGGATGGTTTAGGGTACAGGTTAGGGTACGAAAACGATTTAGGGTGAGCGTACGTGTTAGGGTACGGGTTAGTGTTAGCGTACGGGTTAGGATTATGGGACGGGTTAGGGTAAGGCTTCGGGTAAGTGTTAGGGTTAGGGTTAGGGTTAGAGTTAGGGTTAGGGTTAGGGTACAGGGACGGTTCAGGGTACAGGTTAGGGTACGACAATGGTTTAGGGTGAGTGTACGTGTTAGGGCAAGGGTTAGTGTTAGCATACGGGTTAGGATTAGGGGACAGATTAGGGTAAGGCTTCGGGTAAGGGTTAGGGTTAGGGTTAGGGTTAGGTTTAGGGTTAGGGGACGGGGACGGTTTAGGTTACAGGTTAGTGTACGACAACAGTTTAGGGTGAGCGTATGTGTTAGGGTACTTGTTAGTGTTAGCGTACGGGTTAGGATTGGGGACGGGTTAGGGTAAGGCTTCGCGTAAGGGTTAGGGTTAGGGTTAGGCCTAGGGGACGGTGACGGTTTAGGGTACAGGTTAGGGTACGACAACGGTTTAGGGTGAGGGTACGTGTTAGGACACGGGTTAGTGTTAGCGTACGGATTAGGATTAGGGGACGGGTTAGTGTAATGCTTCGGGTAAGTGTTAGGGTTAGGGTTAGGGTTAGGGTTAGGGGATGGGGACGGTTTAGGGTACATGTTAGGGTACGACAAAGATTTAGGGTGAGCGTGCGTGTTAGGGTATGGGTTAGTGTTAGCGTACGGGTTAGGATTAAGGGTCGGGTTAGGGTAAGGCTTGGGGTAAGGTTTAGGTTTAGGGCTAGGTTTAGGGTTAGGGTTAGGGGACGGGGACGGTTTAGGGTACAAGTTAGGGTAGGACAATTGTTTAGGTTGAGTGTACATTTTAGGGCACAGTTTACTGTTAGCGTACGGGTTAGGATTAGAGGACGGGTTATGGTAAGGCTTCGGGTAAGGGTTAGGGTTAAGGTTAGTTGACGGGGATGGTTTAGGGTACAGGTTAGTGTATGAGAATGGTTTAGGGTGAGCGTACGTGTTAGGATACGGGTTAGAGTTAGCGTATGGGTTAGGATTAGGGGACGGGTTAGTGTAAGGCTTCGGGTAAGGATTAGGGTTAGGGTTAGGGGACGGGGACGGTTTAGGGTACAGGTTAGGGTATGACAACGGTTTAGGGTGAGCGTATGTGTTAGGGCATGGGTTAGTTTTAGCGTATCGGTTAGGATTATGAGACGGGTTAGGGTAAGGCTTCGGGTAAGGCTTAGGGTTTGGGTTAGGGTTAGGGTTAGGGAACGGGAACGGGGACGGTTTAGTGTACTGGTTAGGGTACAACCACACTTTAGGGTGAGCGTACGTGTTAGGGCACGGGTTAGTGTTAGCGTACGGGTTAGGATTCGGGGACGGGTTAGGGTAAGGCTTCGGGTAAGGGTTAGGTTTAGGGTTAGGGTTAGGGGACGGGGACGGGGACGGGGACGGTTTAGGGTACAGGTTAGTGTACGACAGCGGTTTAGGGTGAGCGTACGTGTTAGGGTAGGGGTTAGTGTTAGCGTACGGGTTAGGATTAGGGCACGGGTTAGTGTAAGGCTTGGTGTAAGGGTTAGGGTTAGGGTTAGGGTTAGGGTTAGGGGAGTGGGACGGTTTAGGGTACAGGTTAGGGTAGGACAATGGTGTAGGTTCAGCGTACATGTTAGGGCACAGTTTACTGTTAGCGTACGGGTTAGGATTAGAGGACGGGTTATGGTAAGGCTTCGGGTAAGGGTTAGGTTTAGGTTTAGGGTTAGGGTTAGGGTTAGGGGACGGGGACGGTTTAGGGTACATGTTAGGCTACGACAACGGTTTAGGGTGAGCGTGCGTGTTAGGGTACGGGTTAGTGTTAGCGTACGGGTTAGGATTATGGGACGGGTTAGGGTAAGGCTTCGGGTAAGGGTTAGGGTTAGGATAAGGATTAGGGTTAGGGTTAGGGTAGAGGGACGGTTTAGGGTACAGGTTAGGGTACGACAACGGGTTAGGGTGAGCGTACGTGTTAGGGCAAGGGTTAGTGTTAGCGTACGGGTTAGGATTAGGGGACAGGTTAGGGTAAGGCTCCGGGTAAGGGTTAGGGTTAGGGTTAGGGTTAGGGTTAGGGTTAGGGGTCGGAGACGGTTTAGGTTACAGGTTAGTGTACGACAACTTTTTAAGGTGAGCGAACGTTTAAGGGTACGGGATAGTGTTAGCGTACGGGTTAGGAATAGGGGACATGTTAGGGTAAGGTTTCGGGTAAGGGCTAGGGTTAGGGGACGGGGACGGGACGGTTTAGGGTACAGGTTAGTGTACGAGAACGGTTTAGGTTGAGCATACGGGTTAGGTTACGGGTTAGTGTTAGCGTACGGGTTAGGATTAGGGGACGGGTTAGGGTAAGGCTTTGTGTAAGGGTTAGGTTTAGGGTTAGGGGACGGGGACGATTTAGGGTACAGCTTAGTGTACGACAAAGTTTTAGGGTGAGCGTATGTGTTAGGATACAGGTTAGTGTTAGCATACGGGTTAGAATTAGGGGACGAGTTAGGGTAAGGCTTCGGGTAAGGATTAGGGTTAGGGTTAGGGTTAGGGGACAGGGACGATTTAGGGTACAGGTTAATGTACGACAACGGTTTAGGGTGAGCGTACGTGTTAGGGCACGGGTTAGTGTTACCGTAGCGTTTAGGATTATGGGATGGGTTAGTGTAAGGCTTCGGGTAAGGGTTAGGGTTTGGGTTAGGGTTAGGGTTAGGGTACAGGGACAGGAACGGTTTAGGGTACAGGTTAGGGTACGACAACGCTTTAGGGTGAGCGTACGTGTTAGGGCACGGGTTAGTGTTAGCGTACGGTTAGGATTAGGGGACGGGTTAGGGTAAGGCTTCGGGTAAGGTTTAGGGTTATGGTTAGGGTTCAGGTTAGTGTTAGGTAATGGGGACGGTTTAGGGTACAGCTTAGTGTACGACAAATGTTTCGGGTGAGCGTACGTGTTAGGGCACGGGTTAGTGTTAGCGTGCGGGTTAGGTTTAGGGGACCGGTTAGGGTAAGGCTTCGGGTAAGGTTTAAGGTTAGGGTTAGGGTTAGGGTTAGGGGACAGGGACGATTTATGGTACAGGTTAGGGTACGACAAGGTTTTAGGGTGAGCGTACGTGTTAGGGTACGGGTTAGTGTTAGCGTACGGGTTAGGATTACGTGACGGGTTAGGGTAAGGCTTCTGGTAAGGGTTAGGGTTAGGGTTAGGGGACGGGGACGGTTTAGGGTACAGGTTAGGGTACGTCAACGGTTTAGGGTGAGCGTACGTGTTAGGGTACGGGTTAGTGTTAGCGTACGGGTTAGGATTATGGGACGGGTTAGGGTAAGGCTTCGGGTAAGCGTTAGGGTTAGGGTTAGGGTTAGGGTTACGGTTAGGGTTAAGGGACGGGGACGGTTTAGGGTACAGGTTAGTGTACGACAAATGTTTAGGGTGAGCGTACGTGATAGGGTATGGGTTAGTGTTAGCGTACGTGATAGGATCAGGGGACGGGTTAGGGTAAGGCTTCGGGTAAGGGTTATGGTTAGGGTTAGGTTTAGGGAACGGGGACGGTTTAGGGTACAGGTTAGGGTACGACAACGGTTTAGGTTGAGCGTATGTGTTAGGGCACGGTTTACTGTTAGCGTACGTGTTAGGATTAGAGGACGGGTTAGGTTAAGGATTCGGGTAATTGTTAGGGTTAGGGTAAGGGTTACGGGATGGGGACGGTTTAGGGTACAGGTTAGGGTACGACAAAGTTTTCGGGTGAGCGTACGTGTTAGGACTCGGTTTAGTGTTAGCGTACGGGTTAGGATTAAGGGACGGGTTAGAGTAAGGCTTCGGTTAAGGGTTAGGGTTAGGGTTAGCTTTAGGGTTACTGTTAGGGGACGGGGACGGTTTAGGGTACAGGTTAGGGTACGACAACGGTTTAGGGTGAGCGTACGTGGTAGGGTAAGTGTTAGGGTTAGCGTACGGGATAGGATTATGGGATGGGTTAGGGTAAAGCTTCGGGTAAAGGTTAGGTTTTGGTTTAGGTTTAGGGTTAGGGTTAGGGGACGGGGACGGTTTAGGGTACAGGTTGGGGTACGGCAACGGTTTAGGGTGAGCGTACGTGTTAGGGTACGGGTTAGTGTTAACGTACGGGTTAGGATCAGGACACGGGTTAGGGTAAGGCTTCGGGTATGTGTTAGGGTTACGGTTAGGGACGGGGACGGTTTAGGGTACAGGTTAGGGTAGGACAACGGTTTAGGGTGAGGGTACATGTTAGGGCACAGTTTACTGTTAGCGTACAGGTTAGGATTAGAAGGACGGGTTAGGGTAAGGTTTCGGGTAAGTGTTAGGGTTAGGGTTAGGGTTAGGGGACGGTTTAGGGTACAGGTTAGGGTACGACAATGGTTTAGGTTGAGCGTACGTGTTAGGGCACAGGTTAGTGTTAGCGTACGGGTTAGGATTAGGGGACGGGTTAGGGTAAGGCTCCGGGTAAGGGTTAGGGTTTGGGTTAGGGTTAGGGTTAGGGTTAGGGCATGGGAACGGTTTAGGGTACACGTTAGGGTACAACAATGCTTTAGGGTGAGCGTACGTGGTAGGTTATGTGTTAGTGTTAGCGAACGGGTTAGGATTAGGGGACGGGTTAGGATAAGCTTCGGGTAAGGGTTAGGTTTAGGGTTAGGTTTAGGGTTAGGGTTAGGGGATGGGGAGGGTTTAGGGTACAGGTTAGGGTACAACAACGGTTTAGGGTGAGCGTACGTGATAGGGTATGGGTTAGTGTTAGCGTACGGGTTCCGATTAGGTGATGGGTTAGGGTAAGGCTTCGGGTAAGGTTTAGGGTTAGGGTTAGGTTTAGGGTAAGTGTTAGGGCATGGGGAGGTTTAGGGTACAGGTTAGGCTACGACAACGGTTTAGGGTGAGCGTACGTGTTAGGGTACGGGTTAGTGTTAGCGTACGGTTTAGGATTAGGGGACGGGTTAGGGTAAGCCTTCGGGTAAGTGTTAGTGTTAGGGTTAGGGTTACGGTTATGTTTAGGCGACGGGGACTGTTTAGGGTACAGCTTAGGTTAAGATAACGGTTTAGGGTGAGCGAACATGTTAGGGTACGGGTTAGTGTTAGCGTACGGTTTAGGATTAGAGGACGGGTTAGGGTAAGGCTCCGGGTAAGGGTTAGGGTTAGGGTTAGGGGATGGGGACGGTTTAGGGTACAGGTTAGTGTACGAGAACGGTTTAGAGTGAGCCTACGTGTTAGGGTATGGGTTAGTGTTAGCGTACGGGTTAGGATTAGGGGACAGGTTAGTGTAAGGCTTCGGGTAAGGGTTAGGGTTAGGGTTTGGGGATGGGGACTGTTCAGGGTACAGTTTAGGGTACGACAACGGTTTAGGGTGAGCGTACGTGTTAGGGTACGGGTTAGGGTTAGCGTACGGTTTAGGATTAGGGGGCGGGTTAACGGAAGGCTTCGGGTAAGGGTTAGTATTAGGGTTAGTGTTAGGGTTAGGGGACGGGGATGGTTTAGGGTACAGGTTAGGGTACGACAACGCTTTAGGGTGAGCGTATGTGTTAGGGCACGGGTTAGTGTTAGCGTACGGGTTAGGATTAGGGGACAGGTTAGGGTAAGGCTTCGGGTAAGGGTTAGGGTTAGGGTTAGGGGACAGGAACGGGGAAGGTTTAGGGTACAGGATAGGATTTGACAACAGTTTAGGGTGTGTGTACGTGTTAGGGTAATGGTTAGTGTTAGCGTACGGGTTAGGATTAGGGGACAGGTTAGGGTAAGGCTTCGGGTAAGGGTTTGGGTTAGGGTTAGGGTTAGGGTACCGGGACTGTTTAGGGTATAGGTTAGGGTACGACAACGGTTTAGGGTGAGCGTACGTGTTAGGTTATGTGTTAGTGTTAGCGTACGGGTTAGGATTGGGGACTTGTTAGGGTAAGGCTTCGGGTAAGGGTTAGGGTTAGGGTTAGGGTTAGGGGACGGGGACGGGGACGGTTTAGGGTAGAGGTTAGTGTACGACAACTCTTTAGGGTGAGCGTACATGTTAGGGTACGGGTTAGAGTCAGCGTATAGGTTAGGAATAGGGGACGGGTTAGGGTAAGGCTACGGGTAAGGGTGAGGTTTAGGGTTAAGTTTAGGGGACGGGGACGGGGACGGTTTAGGGTACAGGTTATGGTACGACAACGGTTTAGGGTGAGCGTACGTGTTAGGGTACGGGTTAGTATTAGCGTACGGGTTAGGATTAGGGGACGGTTTAGGGTAAGGCTTCGGGTAAGTATTAGGGTTAGGGTTAGGCTTAGGGGAAGGGGACGACTTAGGGTACAGGTTAGGGTACGACAAAGTTTTAGGGTGAGCGTACGTGTTAGGGTACGGGTTAGTGTTAGCGTATGGTTTAGAATTGGGGGCCGAGTTATGGTAAGGCTTCGGGTAAGGGTTAGGGATAGTGTTAGGGTTAGGGTTAGGGGACGGGGATGGTTTAGGGTACAGGTTAGGGTACGAAAACGATTTAGGGTGAGCGTACGTGTTAGGGTACGGGTTAGTGTTAGCGTACGGGTTAGGATTATGGGACGGGTTAGGGTAAGGCTTCGGGTAAGTGTTAGGGTTAGGGTTAGGGTTAGAGTTAGGGTTAGGGTTAGGGTACAGGGACGGTTCAGGGTACAGGTTAGGGTACGACAATGGTTTAGGGTGAGTGTACGTGTTAGGGAAAGGGTTAGTGTTAGCATACGGGTTAGGATTAGGGGACAGATTAGGGTAAGGCTTCGGGTAAGGGTTAGGGTTAGGGTTAGGGTTAGGGTTAGGGTTAGTGTTAGGGTTAGGGGACGGGGACGGTTTAGGTTACAGGTTAGTGTACGACAACAGTTTAGGGTGAGCGTATGTGTTAGGGTACTTGTTAGGGTTAGCGTACGGGTTAGGATTGGGGACGGGTTAGGGTAAGGCTTCGCGTAAGGGTTAGGGTTAGGCTTAGGGCTAGGGGACGGTGACGTTTTAGGGTAGAGTTTAGGGTACGAAAACGGTTTAGGGTGAGGGTACGTGTTAGGACACGGGTTAGTGTTAGCGTACGGATTAGGATTAGGGGACGGGTTAGAGTAATGCTTCGGGTAAGTGTTAGGGTTAGGGTTAGGGTTAGGGTTAGGGGACGGGGACGGTTTAGGGTACATGTTAGGGTACGACAAAGATTTAGGGTGAGCGTGCGTGTTAGGGTATGGGTTAGTGTTAGCGTACGGGTTAGGATTAAGGGTCAGGTTGGGGTAAGGCTTGGGGTAAGGTTTAGGTTTAGGGCTAGGTTTAGGGTTAGGGTTAGGGTACGGGGACGGTTTACGGTACAAGTTAGGGTAGGACAATGGTTGCGGTTGAGTGTACATTTTAGGGCACAGTTTACTGTTAGCGTACGGGTTAGGATTAGAGGACGGGTTATGGTAAGGCTTCGGGTAAGGGTTAGGGTTAAGGTTAGTTGACGGGGATGGTTTAGGGTACAGGTTAGTGTATGAGAATGGTTTAGGGTGAGCGTACGTGTTAGGATACGGGTTAGAGTTAGCGTATGGTTTAGGATTAGGGGACGGGTTAGTCTAAGGCTTCGCGTAAGGATTAGGGTTAGGGTTAGGGGACGGGGAAGGTTTAGGGTACAGGTTAGGGTACGACAACGGTTTAGGGTGAGCGTACGGGTTAGGGCAAGGGTTAGTGTTAGCGTACGGGTTAGGATTAGGGGACAGGTTAGGGTAAGGCTCCGGGTAAGGGTTAGGGTTAGGGTTAGGGTTAGGGTTAGGGTTAGGGGACGGAGACGGTTTAGGTGACAGGTTAGTGTACGACAACGTTTTAAGGTGAGCGTACGTGTAAGGGTACGGGATAGTGTTAGCGTACGGGTTAGGAATAGGGGACATGTTAAGGTAAGGTTTCGGGTAAGGGCTAGGTTTAGGGGACGGGGACGGGACGGTTTAGGGTACAGGTTAGTGTACGAGAACGGTTTAGGTTGAGCATACAGGTTGGGATACGGGTTAGTGTTAGCGTACGGGTTAGGATTAGGGGACGGATTAGGGTAAGGCTTTGTGTAAGGGTTAGGTTTAGGGTTAGGGGACGGGGACGATTTAGGGTACAGCTTAGTGTATGACAAAGTTTTAGGGTGAGCGTATGTGTTAGGATACAGGTTAGTGTTAGCATACGGGTTAGAATTAGGGGACGAGTTAGGGTAAGGCTTCGGGTAAGGATTAGGGTTAGGGTTAGTGTTAGGGGACAGGGACGATTTAGGGTACAGATTAATGTACGACAACGGTTTAGGGTGAGCGTACGTGTTAGGGCACGGGTTAGTGTTAGCGTAGCGTTTAGGATTATGGGATGGGTTAATGTAAGGCTTCAGGTAAGGGTTAGGGTTTGGGTTAGGGTTAGGGTTAGGGTACAGGGACAGGAACGGTTTAGGGTACAGGTTAGGGTACGACAACGCTTTAGGGTGAGCGTACGTGTTAGGGCACGGATTAGTGTTAGCGTACGGTTAGGATTAGGGGACGGTTTAGGGTAAGGCTTCGGGTAAGGTTTAGGGTTATGGTTAGGGTTCGGGTTAGTGTTAGGTAATGGGGACGGTTTAGGGTACAGCTTAGTGTACGACAAATGTTTCGGGTGAGCGTACGTGTTAGGGCACGGGTTAGTGTTAGCGTGCGGGTTAGGTTTAGGGGACCGGTTAGGGTAAGGCTTCGGATAAGGTTTAAGGTTAGGGTTAGGGTTAGGGTTAGGGAACAGGGACGATTTAGGGTACAGGTTAGGGTACGACAAGGTTTTAGGGTGAGCGTACGTGTTACGGTACGGGTTAGTGTTAGCGTACGGGTTAGGATTACGGGACGGGTTAGGGTAAGGCTTCTGGTAAGGGTTAGGGTTAGGGTTAGGGTTAGGGGACGGGGACGGTTTAAGGTACAGGTTTGGGTACGTCAACGGTTTAGGGTGAGCGTACGTGTTAGGGTACGGGTTAGTGTTAGCGTACGGGTTAGGATTATGGGACGGGTTAGGGTAAGGCTTCGGGTAAGTGTTAGGGTTAGGGTTAGGGTTAGAGTTAGGGTTAGGGTTAGGGTACAGGGACGGTTCAGGGTACAGGTTAGGGTACGACAATGGTTTAGGGTGAGTGTACGTGTTAGGGCAAGGCTTAGTGTTAGCATACGGGTTAGGATTAGGGGACAGATTAGGGTAAGGCTTCGGGTAAGGGTTAGGGTTAGGGTTAGGGTTAGGGTTAGGGTTAGGGGACGGGGACGGTTTAGGTTACAGGTTAGTGTACGACAAGAGTTTAGGGTGAGCGTATGTGTTAGGGTACTTGTTAGTGTTAGCGTACGGGTTAGGATTGGGGACGGGTTAGGGTAAGGCTTCGCGTAAGGGTTAGGGTTAGGGTTAGGGCTAGGGGACGGTGACGGTTTAGGGTACAGGTTAGGGTACGACAACGGTTTAGGGTGAGGGTACGTGTTAGGACACGGGTTAGTGTTAGCGTACGGATTAGGATTAGGGGACGGGTTAGTGTAATGCTTCGGGTAAGTGTTAGGGTTAGGGTTAGGGTTAGGGGATGGGGACGGTTTAGGGTACATGTTAGGGTACGACAAAGATTTAGGGTGAGCGTGCGTGTTAGGGTATGGGTTAGTGTTAGCGTACGGGTTAGGATTAGGGGACGGGTTAGGGTAAGGCTCCGGGTAAGGGTTAGGGTTTGGGTTAGGGTTAGGGTTAGGGTTAGGGCACGGGAACGGTTTAGGGTACATGTTAGGGTACAACAATGCTTTAGGGTGAGCGTACGTGGTAGGGTATGTGTTAGTGTTAGCGAACGGGTTAGGATTAGGGGACGGGTTAGGATAAGCTTCGGGTAAGGGTTAGGGTTAGGGTTAGGTTTAGGGTTAGGGTTAGGGGATGGGGAGGGTTTAGGGTACAGGTTAGTGTACAATAACGGTTTAGGGTGAGCGTACGTGATAGGGTAGGGTTTAGTGTTAGCGTACGGGTTCCGATTAGGTGATGGGTTAGGGTAAGGCTTCGGGTAAGGGTTAGGGTTAGGGTTAGGTTTAGGGTAAGTGTTAGGGCATGGGGAGGGTTTAGGGTACAGGTTAGGCTACGGCAACGGTTTAGGGTGAGCGTACGTGTTACGGTACGGGTTAGTGTTATCATACGGTTTAGAATTAGGGGACGGGTTAGGGTAAGCCTTCGGGTAAGTGTTAGTGTTAGGGTTAGGGTTACGGTTATGTTTAGGCGACGGGGACTGTTTAGGGTACAGCTTAGTTTAAGATAAAGTTTTAGGGTGAGCGAACATGTTAGGGTACGGGTTAGTGTTAGCGTACGGTTTAGGATTAGAGGACGGGTTAGGGTAAGGCTCCGGGTAAGGGTTAGGGTTAGGGTTAGGGGATGGGGACGGTTTAGGGTACAGGTTAGTGTACGAGAACGGTTTAGAGTGAGCCTATGTGTTAGGGTACGGGTTAGTGTTAGCGTACGGGTTAGGATTAGGGGACAGGTTAGTGTAAGGCTTCGGGTAAGGGTTAGGGTTAGGGTTTGGGGATGGGGACGGTTCAGGGTACAGTTTAGGGTACGACAACGGTTTAGGGTGAGCGTACGTGTTAGGGTACGGATTAGGATTAGCGTACGGGTTAGGATTAGGGGGCGGGTTAACGGAAGGCTTCGGGTAAGGGTTAGTATTAGGGTTAGTGTTAGGGTTAGGGGACGGGGACGGTTTAGGGTACAGGTTAGGGTACGACAATGCTTTAGGGTGAGCGTATGTGTTAGGGCATGGGTTAGTGTTAGCGTACGGGTTAGGATTAGGGGACAGGTTAGGGTAAGGCTTCGGGTAAGGGTTAGGGTTAGGGTTAGGGGACAGGAACGGGGAAGGTTTAGGGTACAGGATAGGATTTGACAACAGTTTAGGGTGTGCGTACGTGTTAGGGTAAGGGTTAGTGTTAGCGTACGGGTTAGGATTAGGGGACAGGTTAGGGTAAGGCTTCGGGTAAGGGTTAGGGTTAGGGTTAGGGGACGGGCACGGGGAACGTTTAGGGTACACGATAGGATATGACAACTGTTTAGAGTGTGCGTACATGTTAGGGTAAGGTTTAGTGTTAGCGTACGGGTTAGGATTAGGGGACGGGTTAGGGTAAGGCTTCGGGTAAGGGTTAGGGTTAGGGTTAGGGTTAGGGTACGGGGACTGTTTAGGGTATAGGCTAGGGTACGACAACGGTTTAGGGTGAGCGTACATGTTAGGGTATGTGTTAGTGTTAGCGTACGGTTAGGATTGGGTACTTGTTAGGGTAAGGCTTCGGGTAAGGGTTAGGGTTAGGGTTAGGTTTAGGGGACGGGGACGGGGACGGTTTAGGGTAGAGGTTAGTGTAGGACAACTCTTTAGGGTGAGCGTACATGTTAGGGTACGGGTTAGAGTTAGCGTATAGCTTAGGAATAGGGGACGGGTTAGGGTAAGGCTACGGGTAAGGGTGAGGTTTAGGGTTAAGTTTAGGGGACGGGGACGGGGACGGTTAGGTACAGGTTATGGTACGACAACGGTTTAGGGTGAGCGTACGTGTTAGGGTACGGGTTAGTGTTAGCGTACGGGGTAGGATTATGGGACGGGTTAGGGTAAGGCTTCGGGTAAGGGTTAGGGTTAGGGTTAGGCTACAGGGACGGTTTAGGGTACAGGTTAGGGTACGACAACGGTTTATGGTAAGCGTATGTGTTAGGGCATGGGGTAGTTTTAGCGTATTATTTAGGATTATGGGACGGGTTAGGGTAAGGCTTCGGGTAAGGGGTAGGGTTTGGGATAGGGTTAGGGTTAGGGAACGGGGACGGGGACGGTTTAGTGTACAGGTTAGGGTACGACCACGCTTTAGGGTGAGCGTACCTGTTAGGGCACGGGTTAGTGTTAGCGTACGGGTTAGGATTAGGGGACGGGTTAGGGTAAGGCTTCGGGTAAGGGTTAGGTTTAGGGTTAGGGTTAGGGGACGGGGACGGGGACGGTTTAGGGTACAGGTTAGTGTACGACAGCAGTTTAGGGTGAGCATTCGTTTTAGGGCACGGGTTAGTGTTAGCGTATGGGTTAGGATTAGGGGTCGGTTTAGGGTAAGGCTTCGGGTAAGTATTAGGGTTAGGGTTAGGCTTAGGGGAAGGGGACGACTTAGGGTACAGGTTAGGCTATGACAAAGTTTTAGGGTGAGCGTACGTGTTAGGGTATGGGTTAGTGTTAGCGTATGGTTTAGAATTGGGGGCCGAGTTAGGGTAAGGCTTCGGGTAAGGGTTAGGGATAGTGTTAGGGTTAGGTTTAGGGGACGGGGATGGTTTAGGGTACAGGTTAGGGTACGAAAACGTTTTAAGGTGAGCGTACGTGTAAGGGTACGGGATAGTGTTAGCGTACGGGTTAGGAATAGGGGACATGTTAGGGTAAGGTTTCGGGTAAGGGCTAGGGTTAGGGGACCGGGACGGGATGGTTTAGGGTACAGGTTAGTGTATGAGAACGGTTTAGGTTGAGCATACGGGTTAGGTTACGGGTTAGTGTTAGCGTACGGGTTAGGATTAGGGGACGGGTTAGGGTAAGGCTTTGTGTAAGGGTTAGGTTTAGGGTTAGGGGACGGGGACGATTTTGTGTACAGCTTAGTGTACGACAAAGTTTTAGGGTGATTGTATCTGTTAGGATACAGGTTAGTGTTAGCATACGGGTTAGAATTAGGGGACGGGTTAGTGTAAGGCTTCGGGTAAGGATTAGGGTTAGGGTTAGGGTTAGGGGACAGGGACGATTTAGGGTACAGGTTAATGTACGACAACGGTTTAGGGTGAGCATACGTGTTAGGGCACGGGTTAGTGTTAGCGTAGAGTTTAGGATTATGGGATGGGTTAGTGTAAGGCTTCGGGTGAGGGTTAGGGTTTGGGTTAGGGTTAGGGTTAGGGTACAGGGACAGGAACGGTTTAGGGTACAGGTTAGGGTACGACAACGCTTTAGGGTGAGCGTACGTGTTAGGGCACGGATTAGTGTTAGCGTACGGTTAGGATTAGGGGACGGGTTAGGGTAAGGCTTCGGGTAAGGTTTAGGGTTATGGTTAGGGTTCGGGTTATGGTTAGGTAATGGGGACGGTTTAGGGTACAGCTTAGTGTACGACAAATGTTTCGGGTGAGCGTACGTGTTAGGGCACGGTTTAGTGTTAGCGTGCGGGTTAGGTTTAGGGAACCGTTTAGGGTAAGGCTTCGGGTAAGGTTTAAGGTTAGGGTTAGGGTTAGGGGACAGGGACGATTTAGGGTACAGGTTAGGGTACGACAAGGTTTTAGGGTGAGCGTACGTGTTAGGGTACGGGTTAGTGTTAGCGTACGTGTTAGGATTACGGGACGGGTTAGGGTAAGGCTTCTGGTAAGGGTTAGGGTTAGGGTTAGGGTTAGGGGACAGGGACGGTTTAGGGTACAGGTTAGGGTACGTCAACGGTTTAGGGTGAGCGTACGTGTTAGGGTACGGGTTAGTGTTAGCGTACGGGTTAGGATTATGGGACGGGTTAGGGTAAGGCTTCGGGTAAGTGTTAGGGTTAGGGTTAGGGTTAGAGTTAGGGTTAGGGTTAGGGTACAGGGACGGTTCAGGGTACAGGTTAGGGTACGACAATGGTTTAGGGTGAGTGTACGTGTTAGGGCAAGGGTTAGTGTTAGCATACGGGTTATGATTAGGGGACAGATTAGGGTAAGGCTTCGGGTAAGGGTTAGGGTTAGGGTTAGGGTTAGGGTTAAGGTTAGGGGACGGGGACGGTTTAGGTTACAGGTTAGTGTACGACAACAGTTTAGGGTGAGCGTATGTGTTAGGGTACTTGTTAGTGTTAGCGTACGGGTTAGGATTGGGGACGGGTTAGGGTAAGGCTTCGCGTAAGGTTTAGGGTTAGGGTTAGGGCTAGGGGACGGTGACGGTTTAGGGTACAGGTTAGGGTACGACAACGGTTTAGGGTGAGGGTACGTGTTAGGACACGGGTTAGTGTTAGCGTACGGATTAGGATTAGGGGACGGGTTAGTGTAATGCTTCGGGTAAGTGTTAGGGTTAGGGTTAGGGTTAGGGTTAGGGGACGGGGACGGTTTAGGGTACATGTTAGGGTACGACAAAGATTTAGGGTGAGCGTGAGTGTTAGGGTATGGGTTAGTGTTAGCGTACGGGTTAGGATTAAGGGTCGGGTTAGGGTAAGGCTTGGGGTAAGGTTTAGGTTTAGAGCTAGGTTTAGGGTTAGGGTTAGGGGACGGGGACGGTTTAGGGTACAAGTTAGGGTAGGACAATGGTTTAGGTTGAGCGTACATTTTAGGGCACAGTTTACTGTTAGCGTACGGGTTAGGATTAGAGGACGGGTTATGGTAAGGCTTCGGGTAAGGGTTAGGGTTAAGGTTAGTTGACGGGGATGGTTTAGGGTACAGGTTAGTGTATGAGAATGGTTTAGGGTGAGCGTACGTGTTAGGATACGGGTTAGAGTTAGCGTATGGGTTAGGATTAGGGGACGGGTTAGTGTAAGGCTTCGGGTAAGGATTAGGGTTAGGGTTAGGGGACGGGGACGGTTTAGGGTACAGGTTAGGGTACGACAACGGTTTAGGGTGAGCGTATGTGTTAGGGCATGGGTTAGTTTTAGCGTATCGGTTAGGATTATGAGACGGGTTAGGGTAAGGCTTCGGGTAAGGCTTAGGGTTTGGGTTAGGGTTAGGGTTAGGGAACGGGGACGGGGACGGTTTAGTGTACTGGTTAGGGTACAACCACACTTTAGGGTGAGCGTACGTGTTAGGGCACGGGTTAGTGTTAGCGTACGGGTTAGGAT
Organism: Delphinapterus leucas; assembly: GCF_059928025.1. Classification (NCBI taxonomy): domain Eukaryota; kingdom Metazoa; phylum Chordata; class Mammalia; order Artiodactyla; family Monodontidae; genus Delphinapterus; species Delphinapterus leucas. Next base: position 807,512 of record NW_028322280.1, read on the forward strand.
TAGGGGACGGGTTAGGGTAAGGCTTCGGGTAAGGGTTAGGTTTAGGGTTAGGGTTAGGGGACGGGGACGGGTACGGGGACGGTTTAGGGTGCAGGTTAGTGTATGACAGCGGTTTAGGGTGAGCGTACGTGTTAGGGTATGGGTTAGTGTTAGCATACGGGTTAGGATTAGGGCACGGGTTAGGGTAAGGCTTGGTGTAAGGGTTAGGGTTAGGGTTAGGGTTAGGGTTAGGGGAGGGGGACGGTTTAGGGTACAGGTTAGGGTAGGACAATGGTTTAGGTTCAGCGTACATGTTAGGGCACAGTTTACTGTTAGCGTACGGGTTAGGAGTAGAGGACGGGTTATGGTAAGGCTTCGGATAAGGGTTAGGTTTAGGGTTAGGGTTAGGGTTAGTGTTAGGGGAGGGGGACGGTTTAGGGTACAGGTTAGTGTAGGACAATGGTTTAGGTTCAGCGTACATGTTAGGGCACAGTTTACTGTTAGCGTACGGGTTAGGATTAGAGGACGGGTTAAGGTAAGGCTTCGGGTAAGGGTTAGGGTTAGGGTTAGGGGACGGGGACAGTTTAGGTTACAGGTTAGTGTACGAGAACGGTTTAGGGTGAGCGTACGTGTTAGGGTATGGCTTAGAGTTAGCGTACGGGTTAGGATTAGGGGACGGGTTAGGGGAAGGCTTCGGGTAAGGTTTAGGGTTAGGGTTAGGGTTAGGGGACGGGGACGGTTTAGGGTACAGTTTAGGGTACGACAGCGGTTTAGGGTGAGCGTACGTGCTAGGGCACGGGTTAGGGTTAGCGTAAGGTTTAGGATTAGGGGACGGGTTAGGGGAAGGCTTCGGGTAAGGGTTCGGTTTAGGGTTAGTGTTAGGGTTAGGGTTAGGGTACAGGGACGGTTTAGGGTACAGGTTAGGGTAAGACAACGGTTTAGGGTGAGTGTACATGTTAGGGCAAGGGTTAGTGTTAGCGTAAGTGTTAGGATTAGGGGACAGGTTAGGGTAAGTCTTCGGGTAAGGGTTAGGGTTAGGGTTCGGGTTAGGGTTAGGAGACGGGGACGGGGATGGGGATGGTTTAGGGTACAGGTTAGGGTACGACAATGATTTATGGTGAGCCTACGTGTTAGGGCACGGGTTAGTGTTAGCGTACGGGTTATGATTATGGGACGGGTTAGGGTAAGGCTTCGGGTAAGGGTTAGGATTAGGGTTAGGTTTAGGGTTAGGGTTACGGTTAGGGGACGGGGACGGTTTACGGTACAGGTTAGGGTAGGACAACGGTTTAGGGTGAGTGTACGTGTTAGGGTACGGGTTAGTGTTAGCATACGGGTTAGGATTAGGGGATGGGTTAGGGTAAGGCCTTGGGTAAGGGTTAGTGTTAGGTTTAGGTTTAGGGTTAGGGGATGGGGACAGGGACGGTTTAGGGTATAGGTTAGGGTACGACAAAGGTTTAGGGTGACCGTACGTGTTAGGGCACGGGTTAGTGTTAGCGTACGGGTTAGGATTAGGTGACATGTTAGGGTAAGGCTTTGGGTAAGGGTTAGGGTTAGGGTTAGTGTTAGGGTTAGGGTAGGGGACGGGGATGGTTTAGGGTACAGGTTAGGGGACGACAACGTTTTAGGGTGGGTGTACGTGTTAGGGTACGGGTTAGTGTTAGCGTACGGAATCGGATTAGGGGACGGGTTAGGGTAATGTTTCGGGTAAGGGTTAGGGTTAGGGTTAGGGTTACAGTTAGGGGACGTTTTAGGGTACAGGTTAGGGTACGACAACGGTTTAGGTGAGCGTACGTTTTAGGGCACGGGTTAGTGTTAGCCTACGGGTTCGGATTGGGGACGGGATAGTGTAAGGCTTCGGGTAAAGGTTAGGGTAAGGGTAAGTGTTAGGGTTAGGTTTAGGGTTAGGGGATGGGGAAGATTTAGAGAACAGGTTAGGGTATGACAACAGTTTAGGGTGAGCGTACGTGTTAGGGTACGGGTTAGTGTTAGCGTACGGGTTAGGATTAGGGGACGGGTTAGGGTAAGGCTTCGGGTAAGGGTTAGGGTTAGGGTTAGGGTTAGGGTTAGGGTTAGGGGATGGACACGGTTTACGGTACAGTTTAGGGTACGACAACGGTTTAGGGTGAGCGTACGTGTTAGGCTATGTGTTAGTGTCAGCGTATGGTTTAGGATTAGGGGACGGTTTAGTGTAAGGCTTCGGGTAAGGTTTAGTGGTAGGGTTAGGCTTAGGGTTAGGGTTAGGGCACGGGGACGGTTTAGGGTACAGGTTAGGGTACGACAACGGTTTAGGTTGAGCGTATGTTTTAGGGCACGGTTTAGTGTTAGTGTACGGGTTAGGATTAGGGGACGGTTTAGTGTTAGGCTCCGGGTAAGGGTTAGTGTTAGGGTTAGGGTTACGGTTAGGGTTAGGGGACGGGGACGGTTTAGGGTACAGGTTAGGGTACGACAACGGTTTAGTGTGAGCGTACGTGTTAGGTTACGATTTAATATTAGCGTACGGGTTAGGATTAGGAGACGGGTTATGTTAAGGCTTCGGGAAAGGATTAGGGTTAGGGTTAGGGTTAGGGTTAAGGGACGGGGAAGGTTTAGGGTAGAGTTTAGGGTACGACAATGGTTCAGGGTGACCGTACGTTTTAGGGTATGTGTTATTTTTAGCGTACGGGTTAGGATTAGGGGACGGGTTAGGGTAAGGCTTCGGGTAAGGGTTAGATTTAGGGTTAGGGTTAGGGTTAGGGCACGGGGACGGTTTAGGGTACAGGTTAGGGTACGACAACGGTTTAGGTTGAGCGTATGTTTTAGGGCACGGGTTAGTGTTAGTGTACGGGTTAGGATTAGGGGACGGGTTAGGGTAAGGCTTTGGGTAAGGGTTAGGATTAGGGTGAGGTTAGGGTTAGGTTTAGGGGACGGGGACGGTTTAGGGTACAGGTTAGGGTACGACAACGGTTCAGGGTGAGCGTACGTGTTAGGGCACGGGTTAGTGTGAGCGTACGGGTTAGGATTAGGGGACGGTTAGGGTAAGGCTTCGGGGAATGGTTAGGGTTAGGGTTAGGGTTAGGTTTAGGGGACGGGGACGGGGACGGTTTAGGGTACAGGTTAGGTTAGGACAATGGTTTAGGGTGAGCGTACGTGTTAGGGTACGGGTTAGTGTTAGCATACGGGTTAGGATTAGGGGACGTGTTAGGGTAAGGCTTCGGGTAAGTGTTACGGTTAGGGTTAGGTTTAGGGTTAGGGGACGGGGACAGGGACGGTTTAGGGTACAGGTTAGGGTACGACAACGCTTTAGGGTGAGCGTATGTGTTAGGGCACGGGTTAGTGTTAGCGTACGGTTTAGGATTAGGGGACGGGTTAGGGTAAGGCTTCGGGTAAGGGTTAGGGTTAGGGTTAGGGGACGGTGTAGGGTACAGGTTAGAGTACGACAACCTTTTAGGGTGAGCGTACGTCTCAGGGTATGGTTTAGTGATAGCGTACGGGTTAGGATTAGGGTACGGTTTAGTGTAAGGCTTCAGGTAAGGGTTAGGTTTAGGGTTAGGGTTAGGGGACGGGGACTGTTTAGGGTACAGGTTAGGGTATGACAGTGGTTTAAGGTGAGCGTACGTGTTAGGGTACGGGTTAGTGTTAGCGTACGGGTTAGGAGTAGGGGACAGGTTAGGTTAAGTATTCGGGTAAGGGTTAGTGTTAGGGTTCGGGTTAGGGTTAGGGGACGGGGACGGTTTAAGGTACAGGTTAGGGTACGTCCACGGTTTAGGGTGAGCGTAAGTGTTAGGGTACTGTTTAGTGTTAGCGTACGGGTTAGGATTAGGGGACGGTTTAGGTTAAGGCTTCGGGTAAGGGTTAGGGTGAGGGCTAGGGGACGGCGATGGTTTAGGGTACAGGTAAGGGTACAACTACGGTTTAGGGTGAGCGAACGTGTTAGAGTACGGGTTAGTGTTAGCGTACGGGTTAGCATTAGGGGACGGGTTAGGGTAAGGCTTCAGGTAAGGTTTAGGGTTAGGGTTAGGGGACAGGGACGGTTTAGGGTACAGGTTAGTGTACGACAACGTTTTAGGGTGAGCGTACGTGTTAGGGTACGGGTTAGTGTTAGCGTACGGGTTAGGATTAGGGGACGGGTTAGGGTAAGGCTTCGGGTAAGGGTTAGGGTTGGGGTTAGGGTTAGGGTTAGGGTTAGGGGATGGGGACAGTTTAGGGTACAACAACGGTTTAGGTTGAGCGTACATGTTGGGGTATGGGTTACTGTTAGTGCACGGCTTAGGATTAGGGGACGGGTTAGTGTTAGGCTTCGGGTAAGCGTTAGTGATAGGGTTAGGGTTACGGTTAGGGTTAGGGGACGGGGACGGTTTAGGGTACAGGTTAGGGTACGACAACGGTTTAGTGTGAGCGTACGTGTTAGGTTACAATTTAATGTTAGTGTACGGGTTAGGATTAGGGGACAGGTTATGTTAAGGCTTCGGGTAAGGATTAGGGTTAGGGTTAGAGTTAGGGTTAGGGTTAAGGGACGGGGACGGTTTAGGGTACAGTTTAGGGTACGACAATGGTTCAGGGTGACAGTACGTTTTAGGGTACGTGTTATTGTTAGCGTACGGGTTAGGATTAGGGGACGGGTAAGGGTAAGGCTTCGGGTAAGGGTTAGGTTTAGGGTTAGGGTTAGGGTTAGGTATAGGGGACGGACACGGTTTAGGGTACAGGTTAGTGTACGAAAACGGTTTAGGGTGAGCGTACATGTTAGGCTACGTGTTAGTGTCAGCGTACGGTTTAGGATTAGGAGACGGGTTAGTGTAAGGCTTCGGGTAAGGTTTAGGGTTAGGGTTAGGGTTAGGGTTAGGGTTAGGGTTAGGGTTAGGGGACGGAGACGGTTTAGGTTACAGGTTAGTGTAGGACAACGTTTTAAGGTGAGCGTACGTGTAAGGGTACGGGATAGTGTTAGCGTACGGGTTAGGATTATGGGACGGGTTAGGGTAAGGCGTCGGGTAAGGGTTAGGGTTAGGGTTAGGGTTAGGGTTAGGCTACAGGGATGGTTTAGGGTACAGGTTAGGGTACGACAACGGTTTATGGTGAGCGTATGTGTTAGGGCATGGGGTAGATTTAGCATATTATTTAGGATTATGGGACGGGTTAGGGTAAGGCTTCGGGTAAGGGGTAGGGTTTGGGATAGGGTTAGGGTTAGGGAACGGGGACGGGGACGGTTTAGTGTACAGGTTAGGGTACGACCACGCTTTAGGGTGAGCGTACCTGTTAGGGCACGGGTTAGTGTTAGCGTACGGGTTAGGATTAGGGGACGGGTTAGGGTAAGGCTTCGGGTGAGGGTTAGGGTTTGGGTTAGGGTTAGGGTTAGGGTACAGGGACAGGAACGGTTTAGGGTACAGGTTAGGGTACGACAACGCTTTAGGGTGAGCGTACGTGTTAGGGCACGGATTAGTGTTAGCGTACGGTTAGGATTAGGGGACGGGTTAGGGTAAGGCTTCGGGTAAGGTTTAGGGTTATGGTTAGGGTTCGGGTTATGGTTAGGTAATGGGGACGGTTTAGGGTACAGCTTAGTGTACGACAAATGTTTCGGGTGAGCGTACGTGTTAGGGCACGGTTTAGTGTTAGCGTGCGGGTTAGGTTTAGGGAACCGTTTAGGGTAAGGCTTCGGGTAAGGTTTAAGGTTAGGGTTAGGGTTAGGGGACAGGGACGATTTAGGGTACAGGTTAGGGTACGACAAGGTTTTAGGGTGAGCGTACGTGTTAGGGTACGGGTTAGTGTTAGCGTACGTGTTAGGATTACGGGACGGGTTAGGGTAAGGCTTCTGGTAAGGGTTAGGGTTAGGGTTAGGGTTAGGGGACAGGGACGGTTTAGGGTACAGGTTAGGGTACGTCAACGGTTTAGGGTGAGCGTACGTGTTAGGGTACGGGTTAGTGTTAGCGTACGGGTTAGGATTATGGGACGGGTTAGGGTAAGGCTTCGGGTAAGTGTTAGGGTTAGGGTTAGGGTTAGAGTTAGGGTTAGGGTTAGGGTACAGGGACGGTTCAGGGTACAGGTTAGGGTACGACAATGGTTTAGGGTGAGTGTACGTGTTAGGGCAAGGGTTAGTGTTAGCATACGGGTTATGATTAGGGGACAGATTAGGGTAAGGCTTCGGGTAAGGGTTAGGGTTAGGGTTAGGGTTAGGGTTAAGGTTAGGGGACGGGGACGGTTTAGGTTACAGGTTAGTGTACGACAACAGTTTAGGGTGAGCGTATGTGTTAGGGTACTTGTTAGTGTTAGCGTACGGGTTAGGATTGGGGACGGGTTAGGGTAAGGCTTCGCGTAAGGTTTAGGGTTAGGGTTAGGGCTAGGGGACGGTGACGGTTTAGGGTACAGGTTAGGGTACGACAACGGTTTAGGGTGAGGGTACGTGTTAGGACACGGGTTAGTGTTAGCGTACGGATTAGGATTAGGGGACGGGTTAGTGTAATGCTTCGGGTAAGTGTTAGGGTTAGGGTTAGGGTTAGGGTTAGGGGACGGGGACGGTTTAGGGTACATGTTAGGGTACGACAAAGATTTAGGGTGAGCGTGAGTGTTAGGGTATGGGTTAGTGTTAGCGTACGGGTTAGGATTAAGGGTCGGGTTAGGGTAAGGCTTGGGGTAAGGTTTAGGTTTAGAGCTAGGTTTAGGGTTAGGGTTAGGGGACGGGGACGGTTTAGGGTACAAGTTAGGGTAGGACAATGGTTTAGGTTGAGCGTACATTTTAGGGCACAGTTTACTGTTAGCGTACGGGTTAGGATTAGAGGACGGGTTATGGTAAGGCTTCGGGTAAGGGTTAGGGTTAAGGTTAGTTGACGGGGATGGTTTAGGGTACAGGTTAGTGTATGAGAATGGTTTAGGGTGAGCGTACGTGTTAGGATACGGGTTAGAGTTAGCGTATGGGTTAGGATTAGGGGACGGGTTAGTGTAAGGCTTCGGGTAAGGATTAGGGTTAGGGTTAGGGGACGGGGACGGTTTAGGGTACAGGTTAGGGTACGACAACGGTTTAGGGTGAGCGTATGTGTTAGGGCATGGGTTAGTTTTAGCGTATCGGTTAGGATTATGAGACGGGTTAGGGTAAGGCTTCGGGTAAGGCTTAGGGTTTGGGTTAGGGTTAGGGTTAGGGAACGGGGACGGGGACGGTTTAGTGTACTGGTTAGGGTACAACCACACTTTAGGGTGAGCGTACGTGTTAGGGCACGGGTTAGTGTTAGCGTACGGGTTAGGATTAGGGGACGGGTTAGGGTAAGGCTTCGGGTAAGGGTTAGGTTTAGGGTTAGGGTTAGGGGACGGGGACGGGTACGGGGACGGTTTAGGGTGCAGGTTAGTGTATGACAGCGGTTTAGGGTGAGCGTACGTGTTAGGGTATGGGTTAGTGTTAGCATACGGGTTAGGATTAGGGCACGGGTTAGGGTAAGGCTTGGTGTAAGGGTTAGGGTTAGGGTTAGGGTTAGGGTTAGGGGAGGGGGACGGTTTAGGGTACAGGTTAGGGTAGGACAATGGTTTAGGTTCAGCGTACATGTTAGGGCACAGTTTACTGTTAGCGTACGGGTTAGGAGTAGAGGACGGGTTATGGTAAGGCTTCGGATAAGGGTTAGGTTTAGGGTTAGGGTTAGGGTTAGTGTTAGGGGAGGGGGACGGTTTAGGGTACAGGTTAGTGTAGGACAATGGTTTAGGTTCAGCGTACATGTTAGGGCACAGTTTACTGTTAGCGTACGGGTTAGGATTAGAGGACGGGTTAAGGTAAGGCTTCGGGTAAGGGTTAGGGTTAGGGTTAGGGGACGGGGACAGTTTAGGTTACAGGTTAGTGTACGAGAACGGTTTAGGGTGAGCGTACGTGTTAGGGTATGGCTTAGAGTTAGCGTACGGGTTAGGATTAGGGGACGGGTTAGGGGAAGGCTTCGGGTAAGGTTTAGGGTTAGGGTTAGGGTTAGGGGACGGGGACGGTTTAGGGTACAGTTTAGGGTACGACAGCGGTTTAGGGTGAGCGTACGTGCTAGGGCACGGGTTAGGGTTAGCGTAAGGTTTAGGATTAGGGGACGGGTTAGGGGAAGGCTTCGGGTAAGGGTTCGGTTTAGGGTTAGTGTTAGGGTTAGGGTTAGGGTACAGGGACGGTTTAGGGTACAGGTTAGGGTAAGACAACGGTTTAGGGTGAGTGTACATGTTAGGGCAAGGGTTAGTGTTAGCGTAAGTGTTAGGATTAGGGGACAGGTTAGGGTAAGTCTTCGGGTAAGGGTTAGGGTTAGGGTTCGGGTTAGGGTTAGGAGACGGGGACGGGGATGGGGATGGTTTAGGGTACAGGTTAGGGTACGACAATGATTTATGGTGAGCCTACGTGTTAGGGCACGGGTTAGTGTTAGCGTACGGGTTATGATTATGGGACGGGTTAGGGTAAGGCTTCGGGTAAGGGTTAGGATTAGGGTTAGGTTTAGGGTTAGGGTTAGGGGATGGGGCGGTTTAGGGTACAGGTTAGGGTACAACAACGGTTTAGGGTGAGCGTACGTGTTAGGGCACGTGTTAGTGTTAGCGTACGGGTTAGGATTAGGTGATGGGTTAGGGTAAGGCTTTGGGTAAGGGTAAGGTTTAGGGTTAGTGTTACGGTTAGGGGACGGGGACGGTTTACGGTACAGGTTAGGGTAGGACAACGGTTTAGGGTGAGTGTACGTGTTAGGGTACGGGTTAGTGTTAGCATACGGGTTAGGATTAGGGGATGGGTTAGGGTAAGGCCTTGGGTAAGGGTTAGTGTTAGGTTTAGGTTTAGGGTTAGGGGATGGGGACAGGGACGGTTTAGGGTATAGGTTAGGGTACGACAAAGGTTTAGGGTGACCGTACGTGTTAGGGCACGGGTTAGTGTTAGCGTACGGGTTAGGATTAGGTGACATGTTAGGGTAAGGCTTTGGGTAAGGGTTAGGGTTAGGGTTAGTGTTAGGGTTAGGGTAGGGGACGGGGATGGTTTAGGGTACAGGTTAGGGGACGACAACGTTTTAGGGTGGGTGTACGTGTTAGGGTACGGGTTAGTGTTAGCGTACGGAATCGGATTAGGGGACGGGTTAGGGTAATGTTTCGGGTAAGGGTTAGGGTTAGGGTTAGGGTTACAGTTAGGGGACGTTTTAGGGTACAGGTTAGGGTACGACAACGGTTTAGGTGAGCGTACGTTTTAGGGCACGGGTTAGTGTTAGCCTACGGGTTCGGATTGGGGACGGGATAGTGTAAGGCTTCGGGTAAAGGTTAGGGTAAGGGTAAGTGTTAGGGTTAGGTTTAGGGTTAGGGGATGGGGAAGATTTAGAGAACAGGTTAGGGTATGACAACAGTTTAGGGTGAGCGTACGTGTTAGGGTACGGGTTAGTGTTAGCGTACGGGTTAGGATTAGGGGACGGGTTAGGGTAAGGCTTCGGGTAAGGGTTAGGGTTAGGGTTAGGGTTAGGGTTAGGGTTAGGGGATGGACACGGTTTACGGTACAGTTTAGGGTACGACAACGGTTTAGGGTGAGCGTACGTGTTAGGCTATGTGTTAGTGTCAGCGTATGGTTTAGGATTAGGGGACGGTTTAGTGTAAGGCTTCGGGTAAGGTTTAGTGGTAGGGTTAGGCTTAGGGTTAGGGTTAGGGCACGGGGACGGTTTAGGGTACAGGTTAGGGTACGACAACGGTTTAGGTTGAGCGTATGTTTTAGGGCACGGTTTAGTGTTAGTGTACGGGTTAGGATTAGGGGACGGTTTAGTGTTAGGCTCCGGGTAAGGGTTAGTGTTAGGGTTAGGGTTACGGTTAGGGTTAGGGGACGGGGACGGTTTAGGGTACAGGTTAGGGTACGACAACGGTTTAGTGTGAGCGTACGTGTTAGGTTACGATTTAATATTAGCGTACGGGTTAGGATTAGGAGACGGGTTATGTTAAGGCTTCGGGAAAGGATTAGGGTTAGGGTTAGGGTTAGGGTTAAGGGACGGGGAAGGTTTAGGGTAGAGTTTAGGGTACGACAATGGTTCAGGGTGACCGTACGTTTTAGGGTATGTGTTATTTTTAGCGTACGGGTTAGGATTAGGGGACGGGTTAGGGTAAGGCTTCGGGTAAGGGTTAGATTTAGGGTTAGGGTTAGGGTTAGGGCACGGGGACGGTTTAGGGTACAGGTTAGGGTACGACAACGGTTTAGGTTGAGCGTATGTTTTAGGGCACGGGTTAGTGTTAGTGTACGGGTTAGGATTAGGGGACGGGTTAGGGTAAGGCTTTGGGTAAGGGTTAGGATTAGGGTGAGGTTAGGGTTAGGTTTAGGGGACGGGGACGGTTTAGGGTACAGGTTAGGGTACGACAACGGTTCAGGGTGAGCGTACGTGTTAGGGCACGGGTTAGTGTGAGCGTACGGGTTAGGATTAGGGGACGGTTAGGGTAAGGCTTCGGGGAATGGTTAGGGTTAGGGTTAGGGTTAGGTTTAGGGGACGGGGACGGGGACGGTTTAGGGTACAGGTTAGGTTAGGACAATGGTTTAGGGTGAGCGTACGTGTTAGGGTACGGGTTAGTGTTAGCATACGGGTTAGGATTAGGGGACGTGTTAGGGTAAGGCTTCGGGTAAGTGTTACGGTTAGGGTTAGGTTTAGGGTTAGGGGACGGGGACAGGGACGGTTTAGGGTACAGGTTAGGGTACGACAACGCTTTAGGGTGAGCGTATGTGTTAGGGCACGGGTTAGTGTTAGCGTACGGTTTAGGATTAGGGGACGGGTTAGGGTAAGGCTTCGGGTAAGGGTTAGGGTTAGGGTTAGGGGACGGTGTAGGGTACAGGTTAGAGTACGACAACCTTTTAGGGTGAGCGTACGTCTCAGGGTATGGTTTAGTGATAGCGTACGGGTTAGGATTAGGGTACGGTTTAGTGTAAGGCTTCAGGTAAGGGTTAGGTTTAGGGTTAGGGTTAGGGGACGGGGACTGTTTAGGGTACAGGTTAGGGTATGACAGTGGTTTAAGGTGAGCGTACGTGTTAGGGTACGGGTTAGTGTTAGCGTACGGGTTAGGAGTAGGGGACAGGTTAGGTTAAGTATTCGGGTAAGGGTTAGTGTTAGGGTTCGGGTTAGGGTTAGGGGACGGGGACGGTTTAAGGTACAGGTTAGGGTACGTCCACGGTTTAGGGTGAGCGTAAGTGTTAGGGTACTGTTTAGTGTTAGCGTACGGGTTAGGATTAGGGGACGGTTTAGGTTAAGGCTTCGGGTAAGGGTTAGGGTGAGGGCTAGGGGACGGCGATGGTTTAGGGTACAGGTAAGGGTACAACTACGGTTTAGGGTGAGCGAACGTGTTAGAGTACGGGTTAGTGTTAGCGTACGGGTTAGCATTAGGGGACGGGTTAGGGTAAGGCTTCAGGTAAGGTTTAGGGTTAGGGTTAGGGGACAGGGACGGTTTAGGGTACAGGTTAGTGTACGACAACGTTTTAGGGTGAGCGTACGTGTTAGGGTACGGGTTAGTGTTAGCGTACGGGTTAGGATTAGGGGACGGGTTAGGGTAAGGCTTCGGGTAAGGGTTAGGGTTGGGGTTAGGGTTAGGGTTAGGGTTAGGGGATGGGGACAGTTTAGGGTACAACAACGGTTTAGGTTGAGCGTACATGTTGGGGTATGGGTTACTGTTAGTGCACGGCTTAGGATTAGGGGACGGGTTAGTGTTAGGCTTCGGGTAAGCGTTAGTGATAGGGTTAGGGTTACGGTTAGGGTTAGGGGACGGGGACGGTTTAGGGTACAGGTTAGGGTACGACAACGGTTTAGTGTGAGCGTACGTGTTAGGTTACAATTTAATGTTAGTGTACGGGTTAGGATTAGGGGACAGGTTATGTTAAGGCTTCGGGTAAGGATTAGGGTTAGGGTTAGAGTTAGGGTTAGGGTTAAGGGACGGGGACGGTTTAGGGTACAGTTTAGGGTACGACAATGGTTCAGGGTGACAGTACGTTTTAGGGTACGTGTTATTGTTAGCGTACGGGTTAGGATTAGGGGACGGGTAAGGGTAAGGCTTCGGGTAAGGGTTAGGTTTAGGGTTAGGGTTAGGGTTAGGTATAGGGGACGGACACGGTTTAGGGTACAGGTTAGTGTACGAAAACGGTTTAGGGTGAGCGTACATGTTAGGCTACGTGTTAGTGTCAGCGTACGGTTTAGGATTAGGAGACGGGTTAGTGTAAGGCTTCGGGTAAGGTTTAGGGTTAGGGTTAGGGTTAGGGTTAGGGTTAGGGGACGGAGACGGTTTAGGTTACAGGTTAGTGTAGGACAACGTTTTAAGGTGAGCGTACGTGTAAGGGTACGGGATAGTGTTAGCGTACGGGTTAGGATTATGGGACGGGTTAGGGTAAGGCGTCGGGTAAGGGTTAGGGTTAGGGTTAGGGTTAGGGTTAGGCTACAGGGATGGTTTAGGGTACAGGTTAGGGTACGACAACGGTTTATGGTGAGCGTATGTGTTAGGGCATGGGGTAGATTTAGCATATTATTTAGGATTATGGGACGGGTTAGGGTAAGGCTTCGGGTAAGGGGTAGGGTTTGGGATAGGGTTAGGGTTAGGGAACGGGGACGGGGACGGTTTAGTGTACAGGTTAGGGTACGACCACGCTTTAGGGTGAGCGTACCTGTTAGGGCACGGGTTAGTGTTAGCGTACGGGTTAGGATTAGGGGACGGGTTAGGGTAAGGCTTCGGGTAAGGGTTAGGTTTAGGGTTAGGGTTAGGGGACGGGGACGGGGACGGTTTAGGGTACAGGTTAGTGTACGACAGCAGTTTAGGGTGAGCATTCGTTTTAGGGCACGGTTTAGTGTTAGCGTATGAGTTAGGATTAGGGGACGGTTTAGGGTAAGGCTTCGGGTAAGTATTAGGGTTAGGGTTAGGCTTAGGGGAAGGGGACGACTTAGGGTACAGGTTAGGCTATGACAAAGTTTTAGGGTGAGCGTACGTGTTAGGGTACGGGTTAGTGTTAGCGTATGGTTTAGAATTGGGGGCCGAGTTAGGGTAAGGCTTCGGGTAAGGGTTAGGGATAGTGTTAGGGTTAGGTTTAGGGGACGGGGATGGTTTAGGGTACAGGTTAGGGTACGAAAACGATTTAGGGTGAGCGTACGTGTTAGGGTACGGGTTAGTGTTAGCGTACGGGTTAGGATTATGGGACGGGTTAGGGTAAGGCTTCGGGTAAGTGTTAGGGTTAGGGTTAGGGTTAGAGTTAGGGTTAGGGTACAGGGACGGTTCAGGGTACAGGTTAGGGTACGACAATGGTTTAGGGTGAGTGTACGTGTTAGGGCAAGGGTTAGTGTTAGCATACGGGTTAGGATTAGGGGACAGATTAGGGTAAGGCTTCGGGTAAGGGTTAGGGTTAGGGTTAGGGTTAGGTTTAGGGTTAGGTGACGGGGACGGTTTAGGTTACAGGTTAGTGTACGACAACAGTTTAGGGTGAGCGTATGTGTTAGGGTACTTGTTAGTGTTAGCGTACGGGTTAGGATTGGGGACGGGTTAGGGTAAGGCTTCGCGTAAGGGTTAGGGTTAGGGTTAGGGCTAGGGGACGGTGACGGTTTAGGGTACAGGTTAGGGTACGACAACGGTTTAGGGTGAGGGTACGTGTTAGGACACGGGTTAGTGTTAGCGTACGGATTAGGATTAGGGGACGGGTTAGTGTAATGCTTCGGGTAAGTGTTAGGGATAGGGTTAGGGTTACGGTTAGGGGACGGGGACGGTTTAGGGTACATGTTAGGGTACGACAAAGTTTTAGGGTGAGCGTGCATGTTAGGGTATGGGTTAGTGTTAGCGTACGGGTTAGGATTAAGGGTCGGGTTAGGGTAAGGCTTGGGGTAAGGTTTAGGTTTAGGGCTAGGTTTAGGGTTAGGGTTAGGGGACGGAGACGGTTTAGGTTACAGGTTAGTGTACGACAACGTTTTAAGGTGAGCGTACGTGTAAGGGTACGGGATAGTGTTAGCGTACGGGTTAGGAATAGGGGACATGTTAGGGTAAGGTTTCGGGTAAGGGCTAGGGTTAGGGGACCGGGACGGGACGGTTTAGGGTACAGGTTAGTGTACGAGAACGGTTTAGGTTGAGCATACGGGTTAGGTTACGGGTTAGTGTTAGCGTACGGGTTAGGATTAGGGGACGGGTTAGGGTAAGGCTTTGTGTAAGGGTTAGGTTTAGGGTTAGGGGACGGGGACGATTTTGGGTACAGCTTAGTGTACGACAAAGTTTTAGGGTGAGCGTATCTGTTAGGATACAGGTTAGGGTTAGCATACGGGTTAGAATTAGGGGACGAGTTAGGGTAAGGCTTCGGGTAAGGATTAGGGTTAGGGTTAGGGTTAGGGGACAGGGACGATTTAGGGTACAGGTTAATGTACGACAACGGTTTAGGGTGAGCATACGTGTTAGGGCACGGGTTAGTGTTAGCGTAGAGTTTAGGATTATGGGATGGGTTAGTGTAAGGCTTCGGGTAAGGGTTAGGGTTTGGGTTAGGGTTAGGGTTAGGGTACAGGGACAGGAACGGTTTAGGGTACAGGTTAGGGTACGACAATGCTTTAGGGTGAGCGTACGTGTTAGGGCACGGATTAGTGTTAGCGTACGGTTAGGATTAGGGGACGGGTTAGGGTAAGGCTTCGGGTAAGGTTTAGGGTTATGGTTAGGGTTCGGGTTAGGGTTAGGTAATGGGGACGGTTTAGGGTACAGCTTAGTGTACGACAAATGTTTCGGGTGAGCGTACGTGTTAGGGCACGGTTTAGTGTTAGCGTGCGGGTTAGGTTTAGGGAACCGTTTAGGGTAAGGCTTCGGGTAAGGTTTAAGGTTAGGGTTAGGGTTAGGGGACAGGGACGATTTAGGGTACAGGTTAGGGTACGACAAGGTTTTAGGGTGAGCGTACGTGTTAGGGTACGGGTTAGTGTTAGCGTACGGGTTAGGATTACGGGACGGGTTAGGGTAAGGCTTCTGGTAAGGGTTAGGGTTAGGGTTAGGGTTAGGGGACAGGGACGGTTTAGGGTACAGGTTAGGGTACGTCAACGGTTTAGGGTGAGCGTACGTGTTAGGGTACGGGTTAGTGTTAGCGTACGGGTTAGGATTATGGGACGGGTTAGGGTAAGGCTTCGGGTAAGTGTTAGGGTTAGGGTTAGGGTTAGAGTTAGGGTTAGGGTTAGGGTACAGGGACGGTTCAGGGTACAGGTTAGGGTACGACAATGGTTTAGGGTGAGTGTACGTGTTAGGGCAAGGGTTAGTGTTAGCATACGGGTTATGATTAGGGGACAGATTAGGGTAAGGCTTCGGGTAAGGGTTAGGGTTAGGGTTAGGGTTAGGGTTAAGGTTAGGGGACGGGGACGGTTTAGGTTACAGGTTAGTGTACGACAACAGTTTAGGGTGAGCGTATGTGTTAGGGTACTTGTTAGTGTTAGCGTACGGGTTAGGATTGGGGACGGGTTAGGGTAAGGCTTCGCGTAAGGGTTAGGGTTAGGGTTAGGGCTAGGGGACGGTGACGGTTTAGGGTACAGGTTAGGGTACGACAACGGTTTAGGGTGAGGGTACGTGTTAGGACACGGGTTAGTGTTAGCGTACGGATTAGGATTAGGGGACGGGTTAGTGTAATGCTTCGGGTAAGTGTTAGGGTTAGGGTTAGGGTTAGGGGACGGGGACGGTTTAGGGTACATGTTAGGGTACGACAAAGATTTAGGGTGAGCGTGAGTGTTAGGGTATGGGTTAGTGTTAGCGTACGGGTTAGGATTAAGGGTCGGGTTAGGGTAAGGCTTGGGGTAAGGTTTAGGTTTAGAGCTAGGTTTAGGGTTAGGGTTAGGGGACGGGGACGGTTTAGGGTACAAGTTAGGGTAGGACAATGGTTTAGGTTGAGCGTACATTTTAGGGCACAGTTTACTGTTAGCGTACGGGTTAGGATTAGAGGACGGGTTATGGTAAGGCTTCGGGTAAGGGTTAGGGTTAAGGTTAGTTGACGGGGATGGTTTAGGGTACAGGTTAGTGTATGAGAATGGTTTAGGGTGAGCGTACGTGTTAGGATACGGGTTAGAGTTAGCGTATGGGTTAGGATTAGGGGACGGGTTAGTGTAAGGCTTCGGGTAAGGATTAGGGTTAGGGTTAGGGGACGGGGACGGTTTAGGGTACAGGTTAGGGTACGACAACGGTTTAGGGTGACCGTATGTGTTAGGGCATGGGTTAGTTTTAGCGTATCGGTTAGGATTATGAGACGGGTTAGGGTAAGGCTTCGGGTAAGGCTTAGGGTTTGGGTTAGGGTTAGGGTTAGGGAACGGGGACGGGGACGGTTTAGTGTACTGGTTAGGGTACAACCACACTTTAGGGTGAGCGTACGTGTTAGGGCACGGGTTAGTGTTAGCGTACGGGTTAGGATTAGGGGACGGGTTAGGGTAAGGCTTCGGGTAAGGGTTAGGTTTAGGGTTAGGGTTAGGGGACGGGGACGGGTACGGGGACGGTTTAGGGTGCAGGTTAGTGTATGACAGCGGTTTAGGGTGAGCGTACGTGTTAGGGTATGGGTTAGTGTTAGCATACGGGTTAGGATTAGGGCATGGGTTAGGGTAAGGCTTGGTGTAAGGGTTAGGGTTAGGGCTAGGGTTAGGGTTAGGGGAGGGGGACGGTTTAGGGTACAGGTTAAGGTAGGACAATGGTTTAGGTTCAGCGTACATGTTAGGGCACAGTTTACTGTTAGCGTACGGGTTAGGAGTAGAGGACGGGTTATGGTAAGGCTTCGGGTAAGGGTTAGGTTTAGGGTTAGGGTTAGGGTTAGGGTTAGGGGAGGGGGACGGTTTAGGGTACAGGTTAGTGTAGGACAATGGTTTAGGTTCAGCGTACATGTTAGGGCACAGTTTACTGTTAGCGTAAGGGTTAGGATTAGAGGACGGGTTAAGGTAAGGCTTCGGGTAAGGGTTAGGGTTAGGGTTAGGGGACAGGGACAGTTTAGGTTACAGGTTAGTGTACGAGAACGGTTTAGGGTGAGCGTACGTGTTAGGGTATGGCTTAGAGTTAGCGTACGGGTTAGGATTAGGGGACGGGTTAGGGGAAGGCTTCGGGTAAGGTTTAGGGTTAGGGTTAGGGTTAGGGGACGGGGACGGTTTAGGGTACAGTTTAGGGTACGACAGCGGTTTAGGGTGAGCGTACGTGCTAGGGCACGGGTTAGGGTTAGCGTAAGGTTTAGGATTAGGGGACGGGTTAGGGGAAGGCTTCGGGTAAGGGTTCGGTTTAGGGTTAGTGTTAGGGTTAGGGTTAGGGTACAGGGACGGTTTAGGGTACAGGTTAGGGTAAGACAACGGTTTAGGGTGAGTGTACATGTTAGGGCAAGGGTTAGTGTTAGCGTAAGTGTTAGGATTAGGGGACAGGTTAGGGTAAGTCTTCGGGTAAGGGTTAGGGTTAGGGTTCGGGTTAGGGTTAGGAGACGGGGACGGGGATGGGGATGGTTTAGGGTACAGGTTAGGGTACGACAATGATTTATGGTGAGCCTACGTGTTAGGGCACGGGTTAGTGTTAGCGTACGGGTTATGATTATGGGACGGGTTAGGGTAAGGCTTCGGGTAAGGGTTAGGATTAGGGTTAGGTTTAGGGTTAGGGTTAGGGGATGGGGCGGTTTAGGGTACAGGTTAGGGTACAACAACGGTTTAGGGTGAGCGTACATGTTAGGGCACGTGTTAGTGTTAGCGTACGGGTTAGGATTAGGTGATGGGTTAGGGTAAGGCTTTGGGTAAGGGTAAGGTTTTGGGTTAGTGTTACGGTTAGGGGACGGGGACGGTTTACGGTACAGGTTAGGGTAGGACAACGGTTTAGGGTGAGTGTACGTGTTAGGGTACGGGTTAGTGTTAGCATACGGGTTAGGATTAGGGGATGGGTTAGGGTAAGGCCTTGGGTAAGGGTTAGTGTTAGGTTTAGGTTTAGGGTTAGGGGATGGGGACAGGGACGTTTTAGGGTATAGGTTAGGGTACGACAAAGGTTTAGGGTGACCGTACGTGTTAGGGCACGGGTTAGTGTTAGCGTACGGGTTAGGATTAGGTGACATGTTAGGGTAAGGCTTTGGGTAAGGGTTAGGGTTAGGGTTAGTGTTAGGGTTAGGGTAGGGGACGGGGATGGTTTAGGGTACAGGTTAGGGGACGACAACGTTTTAGGGTGGGTGTACGTGTTAGGGTACGGGTTAGTGTTAGCGTACGGAATCGGATTAGGGGACGGGTTAGGGTAATGTTTCGGGTAAGGGTTAGGGTTAGGGTTAGGGTTACAGTTAGGGGACGTTTTAGGGTACAGGTTAGGGTACGACAACGGTTTAGGTGAGCGTACGTTTTAGGGCACGGGTTAGTGTTAGCCTACGGGTTCGGATTGGGGACGGGATAGTGTAAGGCTTCGGGTAAAGGTTAGGGTAAGGGTAAGTGTTAGGGTTAGGTTTAGGGTTAGGGGATGGGGAAGATTTAGAGAACAGGTTAGGGTACGACAACAGTTTAGGGTGAGCGTACGTGTTAGGGTACGGGTTAGTGTTAGCGTACGGGTTAGGATTAGGGGACGGGTTAGGGTAAGGCTTCGGGTAAGGGTTAGGGTTAGGGTTAGGGTTAGGGTTAGGGTTAGGGGATGGACAGGGTTTACGGTACAGTTTAGGGTACGACAACGGTTTAGGGTGAGCGTACGTGTTAGGCTATGTGTTAGTGTCAGCGTATGGTTTAGGATTAGGGGACGGTTTAGTGTAAGGCTTCGGGTAAGGTTTAGTGGTAGGGTTAGGCTTAGGGTTAGGGTTAGGGCACGGGGACGGTTTAGGGTACAGGTTAGGGTACGACAACGGTTTAGGTTGAGCGTATGTTTTAGGGCACGGTTTAGTGTTAGTGTACGGGTTAGGATTAGGGGACGGTTTAGTGTTAGGCTCCGGGTAAGGGTTAGTGTTAGGGTTAGGGTTACGGTTAGGGTTAGGGGACAGGGACGGTTTAGGGTACAGGTTAGGGTACGACAATGGTTTAGTGTGAGCATACGTGTTAGGTTACGATTTAATATTAGCGTACGGGTTAGGATTAGGAGACGGGTTATGTTAAGGCTTCGGGAAAGGATTAGGGTTAGGGTTAGGGTTAGGGTTAGGGTTAGGGTTAAGGGACGGGGAAGGTTTAGGGTAGAGTTTAGGGTACGACAATGGTTCAGGGTGACCGTACGTTTTAGGGTATGTGTTATTGTTAGCGTACGGGTTAGGATTAGGGGACGGGTTAGGGTAAGGCTTCGGGTAAGGGTTAGATTTAGGGTTAGGGTTAGGGTTAGGGCACGG
The DNA here is from genome assembly GCF_059928025.1 of Delphinapterus leucas. Taxonomy (NCBI): domain Eukaryota; kingdom Metazoa; phylum Chordata; class Mammalia; order Artiodactyla; family Monodontidae; genus Delphinapterus; species Delphinapterus leucas. The sequence continues at coordinate 826,665 of NW_028322280.1, forward strand.
GGACGGTTTAGGGTACAGGTTAGGGTACGACAACGGTTTAGGTTGAGCGTATGTTTTAGGGCACGGGTTAGTGTTAGTGTACGGGTTAGGATTAGGGGACGGGTTAGGGTAAGGCTTTGGGTAAGGGTTAGGATTAGGGTGAGGTTAGGGTTAGGTTTAGGGGACGGGGACGGTTTAGGGTACAGGTTAGGGTACGACAACGGTTCAGGGTGAGCGTACGTGTTAGGGCACGGGTTAGTGTGAGCGTACGGGTTAGGATTAGGGGACGGTTAGGGTAAGGCTTCGGGGAATGGTTAGGGTTAGGGTTAGGGTTAGGTTTAGGGGACGGGGACGGGGACGGTTTAGGGTACAGGTTAGGTTAGGACAATGGTTTAGGGTGAGCGTACGTGTTAGGGTACGGGTTAGTGTTAGCATACGGGTTAGGATTAGGGGACGTGTTAGGGTAAGGCTTCGGGTAAGTGTTACGGTTAGGGTTAGGTTTAGGGTTAGGGGACGGGGACAGGGACGGTTTAGGGTACAGGTTAGGGTAGGACAACGCTTTAGGGTGAGCGTATGTGTTAGGGCACGGGTTAGTGTTAGCGTACGGTTTAGGATTAGGGGACGGGTTAGGGTAAGGCTTCGGGTAAGGGTTAGGGTTAGGGTTAGGGGACGGTGTAGGGTACAGGTTAGAGTACGACAACCTTTTAGGGTGAGCGTACGTCTCAGGGTATGGTTTAGTGATAGCGTACGGGTTAGGATTAGGGTACGGTTTAGTGTAAGGCTTCAGGTAAGGGTTAGGTTTAGGGTTAGGGTTAGGGGACGGGGACTGTTTAGGGTACAGGTTAGGGTATGACAGTGGTTTAAGGTGAGCGTACGTGTTAGGGTACGGGTTAGTGTTAGCGTACGGGTTAGGAGTAGGGGACAGGTTAGGTTAAGTATTCGGGTAAGGGTTAGTGTTAGGGTTCGGGTTAGGGTTAGGGGATGGGGACGGTTTAAGGTACAGGTTAGGGTACGTCCACGGTTTAGGGTGAGCGTAAGTGTTAGGGTACTGTTTAGTGTTAGCGTACGGGTTAGGATTAGGGGACGGTTTAGGTTAAGGCTTCGGGTAAGGGTTAGGGTGAGGGCTAGGGGACGGCGATGGTTTAGGGTACAGGTAAGGGTACAACTACGGTTTAGGGTGAGCGAACGTGTTAGAGTACGGGTTAGTGTTAGCGTACGGGTTAGCATTAGGGGACGGGTTAGGGTAAGGCTTCAGGTAAGGTTTAGGGTTAGGGTTAGGGGACAGGGACGGTTTAGGGTACAGGTTAGTGTACGACAACGTTTTAGGGTGAGCGTACGTGTTAGGGTACGGGTTAGTGTTAGCGTACGGGTTAGGATTAGGGGACGGGTTAGGGTAAGGCTTCGGGTAAGGGTTAGGGTTGGGGTTAGGGTTAGGGTTAGGGTTAGGGGATGGGGACAGTTTAGGGTACAACAACGGTTTAGGTTGAGCGTACATGTTGGGGTATGGGTTACTGTTAGTGCACGGCTTAGGATTAGGGGACGGGTTAGTGTTAGGCTTCGGGTAAGCGTTAGTGATAGGGTTAGGGTTACGGTTAGGGTTAGGGGACGGGGACGGTTTAGGGTACAGGTTAGGGTACGACAACGGTTTAGTGTGAGCGTACGTGTTAGGTTACAATTTAATGTTAGTGTACGGTTTAGGATTAGGGGACAGGTTATGTTAAGGCTTCGGGTAAGGATTAGGGTTAGGGTTAGAGTTAGGGTTAGGGTTAAGGGACGGGGACGGTTTAGGGTACAGTTTAGGGTACGACAATGGTTCAGGGTGACAGTACGTTTTAGGGTACGTGTTATTGTTAGCGTACGGGTTAGGATTAGGGGACGGGTAAGGGTAAGGCTTCGGGTAAGGGTTAGGTTTAGGGTTAGGGTTAGGGTTAGGTATAGGGGACGGACACGGTTTAGGGTACAGGTTAGTGTACGAAAACGGTTTAGGGTGAGCGTACATGTTAGGCTACGTGTTAGTGTCAGCGTACGGTTTAGGATTAGGGGACGGGTTAGTGTAAGGCTTCGGGTAAGGTTTAGGGTTAGGGTTAGGGTTAGGGTTAGGGTTAGGGTTAGGGGACGGAGACGGTTTAGGTTACAGGTTAGTGTAGGACAACGTTTTAAGGTGAGCGTACGTGTAAGGGTACGGGATAGTGTTAGCGTACGGGTTAGGATTATGGGACGGGTTAGGGTAAGGCGTCGGGTAAGGGTTAGGGTTAGGGTTAGGGTTAGGGTTAGGCTACAGGGATGGTTTAGGGTACAGGTTAGGGTACGACAACGGGTTATGGTGAGCGTATGTGTTAGGGCATGGGGTAGATTTAGCGTATTATTTAGGATTATGGGACGGGTTAGGGTAAGGCTTCGGGTAAGGGGTAGGGTTTGGGATAGGGTTAGGGTTAGGGAACGGGGACGGGGACGGTTTAGTGTACAGGTTAGGGTACGACCACGCTTTAGGGTGAGCGTACCTGTTAGGGCACGGGTTAGTGTTAGCGTACGGGTTAGGATTAGGGGACGGGTTAGGGTAAGGCTTCGGGTAAGGGTTAGGTTTAGGGTTAGGGTTAGGGGACGGGGACGGGGACGGTTTAGGGTACAGGTTAGTGTACGACAGCAGTTTAGGGTGAGCATTCGTTTTAGGGCACGGGTTAGTGTTAGTGTATGGGTTAGGATTAGGGGACGGTTTAGGGTAAGGCTTCGGGTAAGTGTTAGGGTTAGGGTTAGGCTTAGGGGAAGGGGACGACTTAGGGTACAGGTTAGGCTATGACAAAGTTTTAGGGTGAGCGTACGTGTTAGGGTACGGGTTAGTGTTAGCGTATGGTTTAGAATTGGGGGCCGAGTTAGGGTAAGGCTTCGGGTAAGGGTTAGGGATAGTGTTAGGGTTAGGTTTAGGGGACGGGGATGGTTTAGGGTACAGGTTAGGGTACGAAAACGATTTAGGGTGAGCGTACGTGTTAGGGTACGGGTTAGTGTTAGCGTACGGGTTAGGATTATGGGACGGGTTAGGGTAAGGCTTCGGGTAAGTGTTAGGGTTAGGGTTAGGGTTAGAGTTAGGGTTAGGTTTAGGGTACAGGGACGGTTCAGGGTACAGGTTAGGGTACGACAATGGTTTAGGGTGAGTGTACGTGTTAGGGCAAGGGTTAGTGTTAGCATACGGGTTAGGATTAGGGGACAGATTAGGGTAAGGCTTCGGGTAAGGTTTAGGGTTAGGGTTAGGGTTAGGTTTAGGGTTAGGGGACGGGGACGGTTTAGGTTACAGGTTAGTGTACGACAACAGTTTAGGGTGAACGTATGTGTTAGGGTACTTGTTAGTGTTAGCGTACGGGTTAGGATTGGGGACGGGTTAGGGTAAGGCTTCACGTAAGGGTTAGGGTTAGGGTTAGGGCTAGGGGACGGTGACGGTTTAGGGTACAGGTTAGGGTACGACAACGGTTTAGGGTGAGGGTACGTGTTAGGACACGGGTTAGTGTTAGCGTACGGATTAGGATTAGGGGACGGGTTAGTGTAATGCTTCGGGTAAGTGTTAGGGATAGGGTTAGGGTTAGGGTTAGGGGACGGGGACGGTTTAGGGTACATGTTAGGGTACGACAATGTTTTAGGGTGAGCGTGCATGTTAGGGTATGGGTTAGTGTTAGCGTACGGGTTAGGATTAAGGGTCGGGTTAGGGTAAGGCTTGGGGTAAGGTTTAGGTTTAGGGCTAGGTTTAGGGTTAGGGTTAGGGGACGGAGACGGTTTAGGTTACAGGTTAGTGTACGACAACGTTTTAAGATGAGCGTACGTGTAAGGATACGGGATAGTGTTAGCGTACGGGTTAGGAATAGGGGACATGTTAGGGTAAGGTTTCGGGTAAGGGCTAGGGTTAGGGGACCGGGACGGGACGGTTTAGGGTACAGGTTAGTGTACGAGAACGGTTTAGGTTGAGCATACGGGTTAGGTTACGGGTTAGTGTTAGCGTACGGGTTAGGATTAGGGGACGGGTTAGGGTAAGGCTTTATGTAAGGGTTAGGTTTAGGGTTAGGGGACGGGGACGATTTTGGGTACAGCTTAGTGTACGACAAAGTTTTAGGGTGAGCGTATCTGTTAGGATACAGGTTAGTGTTAGCATATGGGTTAGAATTAGGGGACGAGTTAGGGTAAGGCTTCGGGTAAGGATTAGGGTTAGGGTTAGGGTTAGGGGACAGGGACGATTTAGGGTACAGGTTAATGTACGACAACGGTTTAGGGTGAGCATACGTGTTAGGGCACGGGTTAGTGTTAGCGTAGAGTTTAGGATTATGGGATGGGTTAGTGTAAGGCTTCGGGTAAGGGTTAGGGTTTGGGTTAGGGTTAGGGTTAGGGTACAGGGACAGGAACGGTTTAGGGTACAGGTTAGGGTACGACAACGCTTTAGGGTGAGCGTACGTGTTAGGGCACGGATTAGTGTTAGCGTACGGTTAGGATTAGGGGACGGGTTAGGGTAAGGCTTCGGGTAAGGTTTAGGGTTATGGTTAGGGTTCGGGTTAGTGTTAGGTAATGGGGACGGTTTAGGGTACAGCTTAGTGTACGACAAATGTTTCGGGTGAGCGTACGTGTTAGGGCACGGGTTAGTGTTAGCGTGCGGGTTAGGTTTAGGGAACCGTTTAGGGTAAGGCTTCGGGTAAGGTTTAAGGTTAGGGTTAGGGTTAGGGGACAGGGACGATGTAGGGTACAGGTTAGGGTACGACAAGGTTTTAGGGTGAGCGTACGTGTTAGGGTACGGGTTAGTGTTAGCGTACGGGTTAGGATTACGGGACGGGTTAGGGTAAGGCTTCTGGTAAGGGTTAGGGTTAGGGTTAGGGTTAGGGGACAGGGACGGTTTAGGGTACAGGTTAGGGTACGTCAACGGTTTAGGGTGAGCGTACGTGTTAGGGTACGGGTTAGTGTTAGTGTACGTGTTAGGATTATGGGACGGGTTAGGGTAAGGCTTCGGGTAAGTGTTAGGGTTAGGGTTAGGGTTAGAGTTAGGGTTAGGGTTAGGGTACAGGGACGGTTCAGGGTACAGGTTAGGGTACGACAATGGTTTAGGGTGAGTGTACGTGTTAGGGCAAGGGTTAGTGTTAGCATACGGGTTATGATTAGGGGACAGATTAGGGTAAGGCTTCGGGTAAGGGTTAGGGTTAAGGTTAGTTGACGGGGATGGTTTAGGGTACAGGTTAGTGTATGAGAATGGTTTAGGGTGAGCGTACGTGTTAGGATACGGGTTAGAGTTAGCGTATGGGTTAGGATTAGGGGACGGGTTAGTGTAAGGCTTCGGGTAAGGATTAGGGTTAGGGTTAGGGGACGGGGACGGTTTAGGGTACAGGTTAGGGTACGACAACGGTTTAGGGTGAGCGTATGTGTTAGGGCATGGGTTAGTTTTAGCGTATCGGTTAGGATTATGAGACGGGTTAGGGTAAGGCTTCGGGTAAGGCTTAGGGTTTGGGTTAGGGTTAGGGTTAGGGAACGGGGACGGGGACGGTTTAGTGTACTGGTTAGGGTACAACCACACTTTAGGGTGAGCGTACGTGTTAGGGCACGGGTTAGTGTTAGCGTACGGGTTAGGATTAGGGGACGGGTTAGGGTAAGGCTTCGGGTAAGGGTTAGGTTTAGGGTTAGGGTTAGGGGACGGGGACGGGGACGGGGACGGTTTAGGGTGCAGGTTAGTGTATGACAGCGGTTTAGGGTGAGCGTACGTGTTAGGGTATGGGTTAGTGTTAGCGTACGGGTTAGGATTAGGGCACGGGTTAGGGTAAGGCTTGGTGTAAGGGTTAGGGTTAGGGTTAGGGTTAGGGTTAGGGGAGGGGGACGGTTTAGGGTACAGGTTAGGGTAGGACAATGGTTTAGGTTCAGCGTACATGTTAGGGCACAGTTTACTGTTAGCGTACGGGTTAGGAGTAGAGGACGGGTTATGGTAAGGCTTCGGGTAAGGGTTAGGTTTAGGGTTAGGGTTAGGGTTAGGGTTAGGGGAGGGGGACGGTTTAGGGTACAGGTTAGTGTAGGACAATGGTTTAGGTTCAGCGTACATGTTAGGGCACAGTTTACTGTTAGCGTACGGGTTAGGATTAGAGGACGGATTAAGGTAAGGCTTCGGGTAAGGGTTAGGGTTAGGGTTAGGGGACGGGGACAGTTTAGGTTACAGGTTAGTGTACGAGAACGGTTTAGGGTGAGCGTACGTGTTAGGGTATGGCTTAGAGTTAGCGTACGGGTTAGGATTAGGGGACGGGTTAGGGGAAGGCTTCGGGTAAGGTTTAGGGTTAGGGTTAGGGTTAGGGGACGGGGACGGTTTAGGGTACAGTTTAGGGTACGACAGCGGTTTAGGGTGAGCGTACGTTCTAGGGCACGGGTTAGGGTTAGCGTAAGGTTTAGGATTAGGGGACGGGTTAGGGGAAGGCTTCGGGTAAGGGTTCGGTTTAGGGTTAGTGTTAGGGTTAGGGTTAGGGTACAGGGACGGTTTAGGGTACAGGTTAGGGTAAGACAACGGTTTAGGGTGAGTGTACATGTTAGGGCAAGGGTTAGTGTTAGCGTAAGTGTTAGGATTAGGGGACAGGTTAGGGTAAGTCTTCGGGTAAGGGTTAGGGTTAGGGTTCGGGTTAGGGTTAGGAGACGGGGACGGGGATGGGGATGGTTTAGGGTACAGGTTAGGGTACGACAATGATTTATGGTGAGCCTACGTGTTAGGGCACGGGTTAGTGTTAGCGTACGGGTTATGATTATGGGACGGGTTAGGGTAAGGCTTCGGGTAAGGGTTAGGATTAGGGTTAGGTTTAGGGTTAGGGTTAGGGGATGGGGCGGTTTAGGGTACAGGTTAGGGTACAACAACGGTTTAGGGTGAGCGTACGTGTTAGGGCACGTGTTAGTGTTAGCGTACGGGTTAGGATTAGGTGATGGGTTAGGGTAAGGCTTTGGGTAAGGGTAAGGTTTAGGGTTAGTGTTACGGTTAGGGGACGGGGACGGTTTACAGTACAGGTTAGGGTAGGACAACGGTTTAGGGTGAGTGTACGTGTTAGGGTACGGGTTAGTGTTAGCATACGGGTTAGGATTAGGGGATGGGTTAGGGTAAGGCCTTGGGTAAGGGTTAGTGTTAGGTTTAGGTTTAGGGTTAGGGGATGGGGACAGGGACGGTTTAGGGTATAGGTTAGGGTACGACAAAGGTTTAGGGTGACCGTACGTGTTAGGGCACGGGTTAGTGTTAGCGTACGGGTTAGGATTAGGTGACATGTTAGGGTAAGGCTTTGGGTAAGGGTTAGGGTTAGGGTTAGTGTTAGGGTTAGGGTAGGGGACGGGGATGGTTTAGGGTACAGGTTAGGGGACGACAACGTTTTAGGGTGGGTGTACGTGTTAGGGTACGGGTTAGTGTTAGCGTACGGAATCGGATTAGGGGACGGGTTAGGGTAATGTTTCGGGTAAGGGTTAGGGTTAGGGTTAGGGTTACAGTTAGGGGACGTTTTAGGGTACAGGTTAGGGTACGACAACGGTTTAGGTGAGCGTACGTTTTAGGGCACGGGTTAGTGTTAGCCTACGGGTTCGGATTGGGGACGGGATAGTGTAAGGCTTCGGGTAAAGGTTAGGGTAAGGGTAAGTGTTAGGGTTAGGTTTAGGGTTAGGGGATGGGGAAGATTTAGAGAACAGGTTAGGGTACGACAACAGTTTAGGGTGAGCGTACGTGTTAGGGTACGGGTTAGTGTTAGCGTACGGGTTAGGATTAGGGGACGGGTTAGGGTAAGGCTTCGGGTAAGGGTTAGGGTTAGGGTTAGGGTTAGGGTTAGGGTTAGGGGATGGACAGGGTTTACGGTACAGTTTAGGGTACGACAACGGTTTAGGGTGAGCGTACGTGTTAGGCTATGTGTTAGTGTCAGCGTATGGTTTAGGATTAGGGGACGGTTTAGTGTAAGGCTTCGGGTAAGGTTTAGTGGTAGGGTTAGGCTTAGGGTTAGGGTTAGGGCACGGGGACGGTTTAGGGTACAGGTTAGGGTACGACAATGGTTTAGGTTGAGCGTATGTTTTAGGGCACGGTTTAGTGTTAGTGTACGGGTTAGGATTAAGGGACGGTTTAGTGTTAGGCTCCGGGTAAGGGTTAGTGTTAGGGTTAGGGTTACGGTTAGGGTTAGGGGACAGGGACGGTTTAGGGTACAGGTTAGGGTACGACAATGGTTTAGTGTGAGCGTACGTGTTAGGTTACGATTTAATATTAGCGTACGGGTTAGGATTAGGAGACGGGTTATGTTAAGGCTTCGGGAAAGGATTAGGGTTAGGGTTAGGGTTAGGGTTAGGGTTAGGGTTAAGGGACGGGGAAGGTTTAGGGTAGAGTTTAGGGTACGACAATGGTTCAGGGTGACCGTACGTTTTAGGGTATGTGTTATTGTTAGCGTACGGGTTAGGATTAGGGGACGGGTTAGGGTAAGGCTTCGGGTAAGGGTTAGATTTAGGGTTAGGGTTAGGGTTAGGGCACGGGGACGGTTTAGGGTACAGGTTAGGGTACGACAACGGTTTAGGTTGAGCGTATGTTTTAGGGCACGGGTTAGTGTTAGTGTACGGGTTAGGATTAGGGGACGGGTTAGGGTAAGGCTTTGGGTAAGGGTTAGGATTAGGGTGAGGTTAGGGTTAGGTTTAGGGGACGGGGACGGTTTAGGGTACAGGTTAGGGTACGACAACGGTTCAGGGTGAGCGTACGTGTTAGAGCACGGGTTAGTGTGAGCGTACGGGTTAGGATTAGGGGACGGTTAGGGTAAGGCTTCGGGGAATGGTTAGGGTTAGGGTTAGGGTTAGGTTTAGGGGACGGGGACGGGGATGGTTTAGGGTACAGGTTAGGTTAGGACAATGGTTTAGGGTGAGCGTACGTGTTAGGGTACGGGTTAGTGTTAGCATACGGGTTAGGATTAGGGGACGTGTTAGGGTAAGGCTTCGGGTAAGTGTTACGGTTAGGGTTAGGTTTAGGGTTAGGGGACGGGGACAGGGACGGTTTAGGGTACAGGTTAGGGTAGGACAACGCTTTAGGGTGAGCGTATGTGTTAGGGCACGGGTTAGTGTTAGCGTACGGTTTAGGATTAGGGGACGGGTTAGGGTAAGGCTTCGGGTAAGGGTTAGGGTTAGGTTTAGGGGACGGTGTAGGGTACAGGTTAGAGTACGACAACCTTTTAGGGTGAGCGTACGTCTCAGGGTATGGTTTAGTGATAGCCTACTGGTTAGGATTAGGGTACGGTTTAGTGTAAGGCTTCAGGTAAGGGTTAGGTTTAGGGTTAGGTTTAGGGGACGGGGACTGTTTAGGGTACAGGTTAGGGTATGACAGTGGTTTAAGGTGAGCGTACGTGTTAGGGTACGGGTTAGTGTTAGCGTACGGGTTAGGAGTAGGGGACAGGTTAGGTTAAGTATTCGGGTAAGGGTTAGTGTTAGGGTTCGGGTTAGGGTTAGGGGACGGGGACGGTTTAAGGTACAGGTTAGGGTACGTCCACGGTTTAGGGTGAGCGTAAGTGTTAGGGTACTGTTTAGTGTTAGCGTACGGGTTAGGATTAGGGGACGGTTTAGGTTAAGGCTTCGGGTAAGGGTTAGGGTGAGGGCTAGGGGACGGCGATGGTTTAGGGTACAGGTAAGGGTACAACTACGGTTTAGGGTGAGCGAACGTGTTAGAGTACGGGTTAGTGTTAGCGTACGGGTTAGCATTAGGGGACGGGTTAGGGTAAGGCTTCAGGTAAGGTTTAGGGTTAGGGTTAGGGGACAGGGACGGTTTAGGGTACAGGTTAGTGTACGACAAAGTTTTAGGGTGAGCGTACGTGTTAGGGTACGGGTTAGTGTTAGCGTACGGGTTAGGATTAGGGGACGGGTTAGGGTAAGGCTTCGGGTAAGGGTTAGGGTTGGGGTTAGGGTTAGGGTTAGGGTTAGGGGATGGGGACAGTTTAGGGTACAACAACGGTTTAGGTTGAGCGTACATGTTGGGGTATGGGTTACTGTTAGTGCACGGCTTAGGATTAGGGGACGGGTTAGTGTTAGGCTTCGGGTAAGCATTAGTGATAGGGCTGGGTTACGGTTAGGGTTAGGGGACGGGGACGGTTTAGGGTACAGGTTAGGGTACGACAACGGTTTAGTGTGAGCGTACGTGTTAGGGTACAATTTAATGTTAGTGTACGGGTTAGGATTAGGGGACAGTTTATGTTAAGGCTTCGGGTAAGGATTAGGGTTAGGGTTAGAGTTAGGGTTAGGGTTAAGGGACGGGGACGGTTTAGGGTACAGTTTAGGGTACGACAATGGTTCAGGGTGACAGTACGTTTTAGGGTACGTGTTATTGTTAGCGTACGGGTTAGGATTAGGGGACGGGTAAGGGTAAGGCTTCGGGTAAGGGTTAGGTTTAGGGTTAGGGTTAGGGTTAGGTATAGGGGACGGACACGGTTTAGGGTACAGGTTAGTGTACGAAAACGGTTTAGGGTGAGTGTACATGTTAGGCTACGTGTTAGTGTCAGCGTACGGTTTAGGATTAGGGGACGGGTTAGTGTAAGGCTTCGGGTAAGGTTTAGGGTTAGGGTTAGGGTTAGGGTTAGGGTTAGGGTTAGGGGACGGAGACGGTTTAGGTTACAGGTTAGTGTAGGACAACGTTTTAAGGTGAGCGTACGTGTAAGGGTACGGGATAGTGTTAGCGTACGGGTTAGGATTATGGGACGGGTTAGGGTAAGGCGTCGGGTAAGGGTTAGGGTTAGGGTTAGGGTTAGGGTTAATGGTCAGGGACAGGGATGGTTTAGGGTACAGTTTAGGGTACGACAACCGTTTAGGGTGAGCGTACATGTTAGGGTACGGGTTAGTGTTAGCGTACGGGTTAGGATTATGGGACGGGTTAGGGTAAGGCTTCGGGTAAGCTTTAGGGTTAGGATAAGGGTTAGGGTTAGGGTTAGGGTAGACGGACGGTTTAGGGTACAGGTTAGGGTACGACAACGGGTTAGGGTGAGCGTACGTGTTCGGGCAAGAGTTAGTGTTAGCGTACGGGTTAGCATTAGGGGACAGGTTAGGGTAAGGCTCCGGGTAAGGGTTAGGGTTAGGGTTAGGGTTAGGGTTAGGGTTAGGGGACGGAGACGGTTTAGGTTACAGGTTAGTGTACGACAACGTTTTAAGGTGAGCGTACGTGTAAGGGTACGGGATAGTGTTAGCGTACGGGTTAGGAATAGGGCACATGTTAGGGTAAGGTTTCGGGTAAGGGCTAGGGTTAGGGGACGGGGACGGGACGGTTTAGGGTACAGGTTAGTGTACGAGAACGGTTTAGGTTGAGCATACGGGTTAGGTTATGGGTTAGTGTTAGCCTACGGGTTAGGATTAGGGGACGGGTTAGGGTAAGGCTTTGTGTAAGGGTTAGGTTTAGGGTTAGGGGACGGGGACGATTAAGGGTACAGCTTAGTGTATGACAAAGTTTTAGGGTGAGCGTATGTGTTAGGATACAGGTTAGTGTTAGCATACGGGTTAGAATTAGGGGACGAGTTAGGGTAAGGCTTCGGGTAAGGATTAGGGTTAGGGTTAGGGTTAGGGGACAGGGACGATTTAGGGTACAGGTTAATGTACGACCACGGTTTAGGGTGAGTGTACGTGTTAGGGCACGGGTTAGTGTTAGCGTAGAGTTTAGGATTATGGGATGGGTTAGTGTAAGGCTTCGGGTAAGGGTTAGGGTTTGGGTTAGGGTTAGGGTTAGGGTACAGGGACAGGAACGGTTTAGGGTACAGGTTAGGGTACGACAACGCTTTAGGGTGAGCGTACGTGTTAGGGCACGGGTTAGTGTTAGCATACGGTTAGGATTAGGGGACGGGTTAGGGTAAGGCTTCGGGTAAGGTTTAGGGTTATGGTTAGGGTTCAGGTTAGTGTTAGGTAATGGGGACGGTTTAGGGTACAGCTTAGTGTACGACAAATGTTTCGGGTGAGCGTACGTGTTAGGGCACGGGTTAGTGTTAGCGTGCGGGTTAGGTTTAGGGGACCGGTTAGGGTAAGGCTTCGGGTAAGGTTTAAGGTTAGGGTTAGGGTTAGGGTTAGGGGACAGGGACGATTTATGGTACAGGTTAGGGTACGACAAGGTTTTAGGGTGAGCGTACGTGTTAGGGTACGGGTTAGTGTTAGCGTACTGGTTAGGATTAGGGGACGGGTTAGGGTAAGGCTTCTGGTAAGGGTTAGGGTTAGGGTTAGGGTTAGGGGACGGGGACGGTTTAGGGTACAGGTTAGGGTACGTCAACGGTTTAGGGTGAGCGTACGTGTTAGGGTACGGGTTAGTGTTAGCGTACGGGTTAGGATTATGGGACGGGTTAGGGTAAGGCTTCGGGTAAGCGTTAGGGTTAGGGTTAGGGTTAGGGTTACGGTTAGGGTTAAGGGACGGGGACGGTTTAGGGTACAGGTTAGTGTACGACAAATGTTTAGGGTGAGCGTACGTGATAGGGTATGGGTTAGTGTTAGCGTACGTGATAGGATCAGGGGACGGGTTAGGGTAAGGCTTCGGGTAAGGGTTATGGTTAGGGTTAGGTTTAGGGAACGTGGACGGTTTATGGAACAGGTTAGGGTACGACAACGGTTTAGGTTGAGCGTATGTGTTAGGGCACGGTTTACTGTTAGCGTACGTGTTAGGATTAGAGGACGGGTTAGGTTAAGGATTCGGGTAATTGTTAGGGTTAGGGTAAGGGTTACGGGATGGGGACGGTTTAGGGTACAGGTTAGGGTACGACAAAGTTTTAGGGTGAGCGTACGTGTTAGGACTCGGTTTAGTGTTAGCGTACGGGTTAGGATTAAGGGACGGGTTAGAGTAAGGCTTCGGTTAAGGGTTAGGGTTAGGGTTAGCTTTAGGGTTACTGTTAGGGGACGGGGACGGTTTAGGGTACAGGTTAGGGTACGACAACGGTTTAGGGTGAGCGTACGTGGTAGGGTAAGGGTTAGGGTTAGCGTACGGGATAGGATTATGGGATGGGTTAGGGTAAAGCTTCGGGTAAAGGTTAGGTTTTGGTTTAGGGTTAGGGTTAGGGTTAGGGGACGGGGACGGTTTAGGGTACAGGTTGGGGTACGGCAACGGTTTAGGGTGAGCGTACGTGTTAGGGTACGGGTTAGTGTTAACGTACGGGTTAGGATCAGGACACGGGTTAGGGTAAGGCTTCGGGTATGTGTTAGGGTTACGGTTAGGGACGGGGACGGTTTAGGGTACAGGTTAGGGTAGGACAACGGTTTAGGGTGAGGGTACATGTTAGGGCACAGTTTACTGTTAGCGTACAGGTTAGGATTAGAAGGACGGGTTAGGGTAAGGTTTCGGGTAAGTGTTAGGGTTAGGGTTAGGGTTAGGGGACGGTTTAGGGTACAGGTTAGGGTACGACAATGATTTATGGTGAGCCTACGTGTTAGGGCACGGGTTAGTGTTAGCGTATGGGTTATGATTATGGGACGGGTTAGGGTAAGGCTTCGGGTTAGGGTTAGGATTAGGGTTAGGTTTAGGGTTAGTGTTAGGGGATGGGGCGGTTTACGGTACAGGTTAAGGTACGACCACAGTTTAGTGTGAGCGTACGTGTTAGGGTAAGGGTTAGTTTTAGCCTACGGCTTAGGATTAGGGGACGAGTTAGGGTAAGGTTTCGGGTAAGTGTAAGGGTTAGGGTTAGGGTTAGGGCTAGGGGATGGGGACAGTTTAGGGTACATGTTAGGGTACGACAACGGTTTAGGGTGAGCGTACGTGTTAGGTTTCGGGTTAGTGTTAGTGTACGGATTAGGATTAGGCGATGGGTTAAGGTAAGGCTTCGGGTAAGGGTAAGGGTTAGGGTTAGGGTTAGGGTTAGGGGACGGGGATTGGGATGGTTTAGGGTACAGGTTAGGGTAGGACAACGGTTTAGGGTGAGCGTACATGTTAGGGCACAGTTTACTGTTAGCGTACATGTTAGGATTAGAGGACGGTTTAGGGTAAGGCTTCGGGTAAGGTTTAGTGTTAGGGTTAGGGTTAGGGGACGGTTTAGGGTACAGGTTAGGGTACGACAATGGTTTAGGTTGAGCGTACGAGTTAGGGCAGAGGTTAGTGTTAGCGTACGGGTTAGGATTCGGGGACGGGTTAGGGTAAGGCTTCGGGTAAGGGTTAGGGTTTGGGTTAGGGTTAGGGTTAGGGTTAGGGCACGGTAACAGTTTAGGGTACAGGTTAGGGTACAACAACGGTTTAGGGTGAGCGTACGTTTTAGGGTACAAGTTAGTGTTAGCATACGGGTTAGGATTAGGGGACGGGTTAGGGAAAGGCTTCGGGTAAGGGTTAGTGTTAGGGTTAGGTTTACTGTTAGGGTTAGGGGACAGGGACGGTTTAGGGCACAGGTTAGGGTACGACAACGGTTTAGGGTGAGCGTACGTGTTAGGTTACGGGTTAGTGTTAACGTACGGGTTAGCATTAGGGGACGGGTTATGGGAAGGCTTCGAGTAAGGGTTAGGGTTAGGGTTCGGGTTAGGGATAGGGTTAGGGTTAGGGCACGGGGATGGTTTAGGGTACAGGTTAGGGTACGACAATGGTTTAGGGCGAGCATACGTGTTAGGGTACGGCTTAGTGTTAGCAATGGGTTAGGATTAGTGGACAGGTTACGGTAAGGCTTCGGGTAAGGGTTAGGGTTAGGGTTAGGGTTAGGGGACGGGGACGGTTTAGGGTACAGGTTCGGGTACGACAACGGTTTAGAGTGAGCGTGCGTGTTAAGGTACGGTTTAGTGTTAGCGTACGGGTTAGGATTAGGGGACGTGTTAGGGAAAGGCTTTGGGTAAGGGTTATCGTTCGGGTTAGGGGACGGGGACGGGGACGGTTTAGGGCAAAAGTTTGGGTACAACAACGTTTTAGGGTGAGCGTACGTGTTAGGGTACGGGTTAGTGTTAGCATACGGGTTAGGATTAGGGGACGGGTTAGGGTAAGGCTTCGGGTAAGGGTTAGGGTTAGGGTTAGGGTTAGGGATAGGGGATGGGGACAGTTTAGGGTACCACAACAGTTTAGGTTGAGTGTACATGTTGGGTTATGGGTTATTGTTAGCGCACGGCTTAGGATTAGGGGACGGGTTAGTGTTAGGCTTCGGGTAAGGGTTAGTGTTAGATTTAGGTTTAGGGGCCAGGGACGGTTTAGGGTACAGGTAAGGGTACGACAACGGTTTAGTGTGAGCGTACGTGATAGGTTACGCTTTAGTGTTAACGTACAGGTTAGGATTAGGGGACGGGTTAGGGTAAGGCTTCGGGTAAGCTTCAGGGTTAGGGTTAGGGTTAGGGATAGGGGACGGGGACGGGGACGGTTTAGGGTATAGGTTAGGGTACGACAACCGTTTAGGGTGAGAGTACGTGTTAGGGGACGGGTTAGTGTTAGCATACGGGTTAGGATTAGGGGACCGATTAAGGTAACGCTTTGGGTACGGGTTAGGGTTAGGGTTTGGGTTAGGGTTAGGGTTAGGGGACGGGGACGGGGACGGGGACGGATTAGGGTTCAGTTTAGTGTATGACAATGTTTTAGGGTGAGCGTCCGTGTTAGGGTACGTGTTAGTGTCAGCGTACGGGTTAGGATTAGGGGACGGGTTAGGGTAAGGCTTCGGGTAAGGGTTAGGGTTGGGGTTAGGGTTAGGGTTAGGGTTAGGGGATGGGGACAGTTTAGGGTACAACAACGGTTTAGGTTGAGCGTACATGTTGGGGTATGGGTTACTGTTAGTGCACGGCTTAGGATTAGGGGACGGGTTAGTGTTAGGCTTCGGGTAAGCGTTAGTGATAGGGTTAGGGTTACGGTTAGGGTTAGGGGACGGGGACGGTTTAGGGTACAGGTTAGGGTACGACAACGGTTTAGTGTGAGCGTACGTGTTAGGTTACAATTTAATGTTAGTGTACGGTTTAGGATTAGGGGACAGGTTATGTTAAGGCTTCGGGTAAGGATTAGGGTTAGGGTTAGAGTTAGGGTTAGGGTTAAGGGACGGGGACGGTTTAGGGTACAGTTTAGGGTACGACAATGGTTCAGGGTGACAGTACGTTTTAGGGTACGTGTTATTGTTAGCGTACGGGTTAGGATTAGGGGACGGGTAAGGGTAAGGCTTCGGGTAAGGGTTAGGTTTAGGGTTAGGGTTAGGGTTAGGTATAGGGGACGGACACGGTTTAGGGTACAGGTTAGTGTACGAAAACGGTTTAGGGTGAGCGTACATGTTAGGCTACGTGTTAGTGTCAGCGTACGGTTTAGGATTAGGGGACGGGTTAGTGTAAGGCTTCGGGTAAGGTTTAGGGTTAGGGTTAGGGTTAGGGTTAGGGTTAGGGTTAGGGGACGGAGACGGTTTAGGTTACAGGTTAGTGTAGGACAACGTTTTAAGGTGAGCGTACGTGTAAGGGTACGGGATAGTGTTAGCGTACGGGTTAGGATTATGGGACGGGTTAGGGTAAGGCGTCGGGTAAGGGTTAGGGTTAGGGTTAGGGTTAGGGTTAGGCTACAGGGATGGTTTAGGGTACAGGTTAGGGTACGACAACGGGTTATGGTGAGCGTATGTGTTAGGGCATGGGGTAGATTTAGCGTATTATTTAGGATTATGGGACGGGTTAGGGTAAGGCTTCGGGTAAGGGGTAGGGTTTGGGATAGGGTTAGGGTTAGGGAACGGGGACGGGGACGGTTTAGTGTACAGGTTAGGGTACGACCACGCTTTAGGGTGAGCGTACCTGTTAGGGCACGGGTTAGTGTTAGCGTACGGGTTAGGATTAGGGGACGGGTTAGGGTAAGGCTTCGGGTAAGGGTTAGGTTTAGGGTTAGGGTTAGGGGACGGGGACGGGGACGGTTTAGGGTACAGGTTAGTGTACGACAGCAGTTTAGGGTGAGCATTCGTTTTAGGGCACGGGTTAGTGTTAGTGTATGGGTTAGGATTAGGGGACGGTTTAGGGTAAGGCTTCGGGTAAGTGTTAGGGTTAGGGTTAGGCTTAGGGGAAGGGGACGACTTAGGGTACAGGTTAGGCTATGACAAAGTTTTAGGGTGAGCGTACGTGTTAGGGTACGGGTTAGTGTTAGCGTATGGTTTAGAATTGGGGGCCGAGTTAGGGTAAGGCTTCGGGTAAGGGTTAGGGATAGTGTTAGGGTTAGGTTTAGGGGACGGGGATGGTTTAGGGTACAGGTTAGGGTACGAAAACGATTTAGGGTGAGCGTACGTGTTAGGGTACGGGTTAGTGTTAGCGTACGGGTTAGGATTATGGGACGGGTTAGGGTAAGGCTTCGGGTAAGTGTTAGGGTTAGGGTTAGGGTTAGAGTTAGGGTTAGGTTTAGGGTACAGGGACGGTTCAGGGTACAGGTTAGGGTACGACAATGGTTTAGGGTGAGTGTACGTGTTAGGGCAAGGGTTAGTGTTAGCATACGGGTTAGGATTAGGGGACAGATTAGGGTAAGGCTTCGGGTAAGGGTTAGGGTTAGGGTTAGGGTTAGGTTTAGGGTTAGGGGACGGGGACGGTTTAGGTTACAGGTTAGTGTACGACAACAGTTTAGGGTGAACGTATGTGTTAGGGTACTTGTTAGTGTTAGCGTACGGGTTAGGATTGGGGACGGGTTAGGGTAAGGCTTCACGTAAGGGTTAGGGTTAGGGTTAGGGCTAGGGGACGGTGACGGTTTAGGGTACAGGTTAGGGTACGACAACGGTTTAGGGTGAGGGTACGTGTTAGGACACGGGTTAGTGTTAGCGTACGGATTAGGATTAGGGGACGGGTTAGTGTAATGCTTCGGGTAAGTGTTAGGGATAGGGTTAGGGTTAGGGTTAGGGGACGGGGACGGTTTAGGGTACATGTTAGGGTACGACAATGTTTTAGGGTGAGCGTGCATGTTAGGGTATGGGTTAGTGTTAGCGTACGGGTTAGGATTAAGGGTCGGGTTAGGGTAAGGCTTGGGGTAAGGTTTAGGTTTAGGGCTAGGTTTAGGGTTAGGGTTAGGGGACGGAGACGGTTTAGGTTACAGGTTAGTGTACGACAACGTTTTAAGATGAGCGTACGTGTAAGGATACGGGATAGTGTTAGCGTACGGGTTAGGAATAGGGGACATGTTAGGGTAAGGTTTCGGGTAAGGGCTAGGGTTAGGGGACCGGGACGGGACGGTTTAGGGTACAGGTTAGTGTACGAGAACGGTTTAGGTTGAGCATACGGGTTAGGTTACGGGTTAGTGTTAGCGTACGGGTTAGGATTAGGGGACGGGTTAGGGTAAGGCTTTATGTAAGGGTTAGGTTTAGGGTTAGGGGACGGGGACGATTTTGGGTACAGCTTAGTGTACGACAAAGTTTTAGGGTGAGCGTATCTGTTAGGATACAGGTTAGTGTTAGCATATGGGTTAGAATTAGGGGACGAGTTAGGGTAAGGCTTCGGGTAAGGATTAGGGTTAGGGTTAGGGTTAGGGGACAGGGACGATTTAGGGTACAGGTTAATGTACGACAACGGTTTAGGGTGAGCATACGTGTTAGGGCACGGGTTAGTGTTAGCGTAGAGTTTAGGATTATGGGATGGGTTAGTGTAAGGCTTCGGGTAAGGGTTAGGGTTTGGGTTAGGGTTAGGGTTAGGGTACAGGGACAGGAACGGTTTAGGGTACAGGTTAGGGTACGACAACGCTTTAGGGTGAGCGTACGTGTTAGGGCACGGATTAGTGTTAGCGTACGGTTAGGATTAGGGGACGGGTTAGGGTAAGGCTTCGGGTAAGGTTTAGGGTTATGGTTAGGGTTCGGGTTAGTGTTAGGTAATGGGGACGGTTTAGGGTACAGCTTAGTGTACGACAAATGTTTCGGGTGAGCGTACGTGTTAGGGCACGGGTTAGTGTTAGCGTGCGGGTTAGGTTTAGGGAACCGTTTAGGGTAAGGCTTCGGGTAAGGTTTAAGGTTAGGGTTAGGGTTAGGGGACAGGGACGATGTAGGGTACAGGTTAGGGTACGACAAGGTTTTAGGGTGAGCGTACGTGTTAGGGTACGGGTTAGTGTTAGCGTACGGGTTAGGATTACGGGACGGGTTAGGGTAAGGCTTCTGGTAAGGGTTAGGGTTAGGGTTAGGGTTAGGGGACAGGGACGGTTTAGGGTACAGGTTAGGGTACGTCAACGGTTTAGGGTGAGCGTACGTGTTAGGGTACGGGTTAGTGTTAGTGTACGTGTTAGGATTATGGGACGGGTTAGGGTAAGGCTTCGGGTAAGTGTTAGGGTTAGGGTTAGGGTTAGAGTTAGGGTTAGGGTTAGGGTACAGGGACGGTTCAGGGTACAGGTTAGGGTACGACAATGGTTTAGGGTGAGTGTACGTGTTAGGGCAAGGGTTAGTGTTAGCATACGGGTTATGATTAGGGGACAGATTAGGGTAAGGCTTCGGGTAAGGGTTAGGGTTAAGGTTAGTTGACGGGGATGGTTTAGGGTACAGGTTAGTGTATGAGAATGGTTTAGGGTGAGCGTACGTGTTAGGATACGGGTTAGAGTTAGCGTATGGGTTAGGATTAGGGGACGGGTTAGTGTAAGGCTTCGGGTAAGGATTAGGGTTAGGGTTAGGGGACGGGGACGGTTTAGGGTACAGGTTAGGGTACGACAACGGTTTAGGGTGAGCGTATGTGTTAGGGCATGGGTTAGTTTTAGCGTATCGGTTAGGATTATGAGACGGGTTAGGGTAAGGCTTCGGGTAAGGCTTAGGGTTTGGGTTAGGGTTAGGGTTAGGGAACGGGGACGGGGACGGTTTAGTGTACTGGTTAGGGTACAACCACACTTTAGGGTGAGCGTACGTGTTAGGGCACGGGTTAGTGTTAGCGTACGGGTTAGGATTAGGGGACGGGTTAGGGTAAGGCTTCGGGTAAGGGTTAGGTTTAGGGTTAGGGTTAGGGGACGGGGACGGGGACGGGGACGGTTTAGGGTGCAGGTTAGTGTATGACAGCGGTTTAGGGTGAGCGTACGTGTTAGGGTATGGGTTAGTGTTAGCGTACGGGTTAGGATTAGGGCACGGGTTAGGGTAAGGCTTGGTGTAAGGGTTAGGGTTAGGGTTAGGGTTAGGGTTAGGGGAGGGGGACGGTTTAGGGTACAGGTTAGGGTAGGACAATGGTTTAGGTTCAGCGTACATGTTAGGGCACAGTTTACTGTTAGCGTACGGGTTAGGAGTAGAGGACGGGTTATGGTAAGGCTTCGGGTAAGGGTTAGGTTTAGGGTTAGGGTTAGGGTTAGGGTTAGGGGAGGGGGACGGTTTAGGGTACAGGTTAGTGTAGGACAATGGTTTAGGTTCAGCGTACATGTTAGGGCACAGTTTACTGTTAGCGTACGGGTTAGGATTAGAGGACGGATTAAGGTAAGGCTTCGGGTAAGGGTTAGGGTTAGGGTTAGGGGACGGGGACAGTTTAGGTTACAGGTTAGTGTACGAGAACGGTTTAGGGTGAGCGTACGTGTTAGGGTATGGCTTAGAGTTAGCGTACGGGTTAGGATTAGGGGACGGGTTAGGGGAAGGCTTCGGGTAAGGTTTAGGGTTAGGGTTAGGGTTAGGGGACGGGGACGGTTTAGGGTACAGTTTAGGGTACGACAGCGGTTTAGGGTGAGCGTACGTTCTAGGGCACGGGTTAGGGTTAGCGTAAGGTTTAGGATTAGGGGACGGGTTAGGGGAAGGCTTCGGGTAAGGGTTCGGTTTAGGGTTAGTGTTAGGGTTAGGGTTAGGGTACAGGGACGGTTTAGGGTACAGGTTAGGGTAAGACAACGGTTTAGGGTGAGTGTACATGTTAGGGCAAGGGTTAGTGTTAGCGTAAGTGTTAGGATTAGGGGACAGGTTAGGGTAAGTCTTCGGGTAAGGGTTAGGGTTAGGGTTCGGGTTAGGGTTAGGAGACGGGGACGGGGATGGGGATGGTTTAGGGTACAGGTTAGGGTACGACAATGATTTATGGTGAGCCTACGTGTTAGGGCACGGGTTAGTGTTAGCGTACGGGTTATGATTATGGGACGGGTTAGGGTAAGGCTTCGGGTAAGGGTTAGGATTAGGGTTAGGTTTAGGGTTAGGGATAGGGGATGGGGCGGTTTAGGGTACAGGTTAGGGTACAACAACGGTTTAGGGTGAGCGTACGTGTTAGGGCACGTGTTAGTGTTAGCGTACGGGTTAGGATTAGGTGATGGGTTAGGGTAAGGCTTTGGGTAAGGGTAAGGTTTAGGGTTAGTGTTACGGTTAGGGGACGGGGACGGTTTACAGTACAGGTTAGGGTAGGACAACGGTTTAGGGTGAGTGTACGTGTTAGGGTACGGGTTAGTGTTAGCATACGGGTTAGGATTAGGGGATGGGTTAGGGTAAGGCCTTGGGTAAGGGTTAGTGTTAGGTTTAGGTTTAGGGTTAGGGGATGGGGACAGGGACGGTTTAGGGTATAGGTTAGGGTACGACAAAGGTTTAGGGTGACCGTACGTGTTAGGGCACGGGTTAGTGTTAGCGTACGGGTTAGGATTAGGTGACATGTTAGGGTAAGGCTTTGGGTAAGGGTTAGGGTTAGGGTTAGTGTTAGGGTTAGGGTAGGGGACGGGGATGGTTTAGGGTACAGGTTAGGGGACGACAACGTTTTAGGGTGGGTGTACGTGTTAGGGTACGGGTTAGTGTTAGCGTACGGAATCGGATTAGGGGACGGGTTAGGGTAATGTTTCGGGTAAGGGTTAGGGTTAGGGTTAGGGTTACAGTTAGGGGACGTTTTAGGGTACAGGTTAGGGTACGACAACGGTTTAGGTGAGCGTACGTTTTAGGGCACGGGTTAGTGTTAGCCTACGGGTTCGGATTGGGGACGGGATAGTGTAAGGCTTCGGGTAAAGGTTAGGGTAAGGGTAAGTGTTAGGGTTAGGTTTAGGGTTAGGGGATGGGGAAGATTTAGAGAACAGGTTAGGGTACGACAACAGTTTAGGGTGAGCGTACGTGTTAGGGTACGGGTTAGTGTTAGCGTACGGGTTAGGATTAGGGGACGGGTTAGGGTAAGGCTTCGGGTAAGGGTTAGGGTTAGGGTTAGGGTTAGGGTTAGGGTTAGGGGATGGACAGGGTTTACGGTACAGTTTAGGGTACGACAACGGTTTAGGGTGAGCGTACGTGTTAGGCTATGTGTTAGTGTCAGCGTATGGTTTAGGATTAGGGGACGGTTTAGTGTAAGGCTTCGGGTAAGGTTTAGTGGTAGGGTTAGGCTTAGGGTTAGGGTTAGGGCACGGGGACGGTTTAGGGTACAGGTTAGGGTACGACAATGGTTTAGGTTGAGCGTATGTTTTAGGGCACGGTTTAGTGTTAGTGTACGGGTTAGGATTAAGGGACGGTTTAGTGTTAGGCTCCGGGTAAGGGTTAGTGTTAGGGTTAGGGTTACGGTTAGGGTTAGGGGACAGGGACGGTTTAGGGTACAGGTTAGGGTACGACAATGGTTTAGTGTGAGCGTACGTGTTAGGTTACGATTTAATATTAGCGTACGGGTTAGGATTAGGAGACGGGTTATGTTAAGGCTTCGGGAAAGGATTAGGGTTAGGGTTAGGGTTAGGGTTAGGGTTAGGGTTAAGGGACGGGGAAGGTTTAGGGTAGAGTTTAGGGTACGACAATGGTTCAGGGTGACCGTACGTTTTAGGGTATGTGTTATTGTTAGCGTACGGGTTAGGATTAGGGGACGGGTTAGGGTAAGGCTTCGGGTAAGGGTTAGATTTAGGGTTAGGGTTAGGGTTAGGGCACGGGGACGGTTTAGGGTACAGGTTAGGGTACGACAACGGTTTAGGTTGAGCGTATGTTTTAGGGCACGGGTTAGTGTTAGTGTACGGGTTAGGATTAGGGGACGGGTTAGGGTAAGGCTTTGGGTAAGGGTTAGGATTAGGGTGAGGTTAGGGTTAGGTTTAGGGGACGGGGACGGTTTAGGGTACAGGTTAGGGTACGACAACGGTTCAGGGTGAGCGTACGTGTTAGAGCACAGGTTAGTGTGAGCGTACGGGTTAGGATTAGGGGACGGTTAGGGTAAGGCTTCGGGGAATGGTTAGGGTTAGGGTTAGGGTTAGGTTTAGGGGACGGGGACGGGGATGGTTTAGGGTACAGGTTAGGTTAGGACAATGGTTTAGGGTGAGCGTACGTGTTAGGGTACGGGTTAGTGTTAGCATACGGGTTAGGATTAGGGGACGTGTTAGGGTAAGGCTTCGGGTAAGTGTTACGGTTAGGGTTAGGTTTAGGGTTAGGGGACGGGGACAGGGACGGTTTAGGGTACAGGTTAGGGTAGGACAACGCTTTAGGGTGAGCGTATGTGTTAGGGCACGGGTTAGTGTTAGCGTACGGTTTAGGATTAGGGGACGGGTTAGGGTAAGGCTTCGGGTAAGGGTTAGGGTTAGGTTTAGGGGACGGTGTAGGGTACAGGTTAGAGTACGACAACCTTTTAGGGTGAGCGTACGTCTCAGGGTATGGTTTAGTGATAGCCTACTGGTTAGGATTAGGGTACGGTTTAGTGTAAGGCTTCAGGTAAGGGTTAGGTTTAGGGTTAGGTTTAGGGGACGGGGACTGTTTAGGGTACAGGTTAGGGTATGACAGTGGTTTAAGGTGAGCGTACGTGTTAGGGTACGGGTTAGTGTTAGCGTACGGGTTAGGAGTAGGGGACAGGTTAGGTTAAGTATTCGGGTAAGGGTTAGTGTTAGGGTTCGGGTTAGGGTTAGGGGACGGGGACGGTTTAAGGTACAGGTTAGGGTACGTCCACGGTTTAGGGTGAGCGTAAGTGTTAGGGTACTGTTTAGTGTTAGCGTACGGGTTAGGATTAGGGGACGGTTTAGGTTAAGGCTTCGGGTAAGGGTTAGGGTGAGGGCTAGGGGACGGCGATGGTTTAGGGTACAGGTAAGGGTACAACTACGGTTTAGGGTGAGCGAACGTGTTAGAGTACGGGTTAGTGTTAGCGTACGGGTTAGCATTAGGGGACGGGTTAGGGTAAGGCTTCAGGTAAGGTTTAGGGTTAGGGTTAGGGGACAGGGACGGTTTAGGGTACAGGTTAGTGTACGACAAAGTTTTAGGGTGAGCGTACGTGTTAGGGTACGGGTTAGTGTTAGCGTACGGGTTAGGATTAGGGGACGGGTTAGGGTAAGGCTTCGGGTAAGGGTTAGGGTTGGGGTTAGGGTTAGGGTTAGGGTTAGGGGATGGGGACAGTTTAGGGTACAACAACGGTTTAGGTTGAGCGTACATGTTGGGGTATGGGTTACTGTTAGTGCACGGCTTAGGATTAGGGGACGGGTTAGTGTTAGGCTTCGGGTAAGCATTAGTGATAGGGCTGGGTTACGGTTAGGGTTAGGGGACGGGGACGGTTTAGGGTACAGGTTAGGGTACGACAACGGTTTAGTGTGAGCGTACGTGTTAGGGTACAATTTAATGTTAGTGTACGGGTTAGGATTAGGGGACAGTTTATGTTAAGGCTTCGGGTAAGGATTAGGGTTAGGGTTAGAGTTAGGGTTAGGGTTAAGGGACGGGGACGGTTTAGGGTACAGTTTAGGGTACGACAATGGTTCAGGGTGACAGTACGTTTTAGGGTACGTGTTATTGTTAGCGTACGGGTTAGGATTAGGGGACGGGTAAGGGTAAGGCTTCGGGTAAGGGTTAGGTTTAGGGTTAGGGTTAGGGTTAGGTATAGGGGACGGACACGGTTTAGGGTACAGGTTAGTGTACGAAAACGGTTTAGGGTGAGTGTACATGTTAGGCTACGTGTTAGTGTCAGCGTACGGTTTAGGATTAGGGGACGGGTTAGTGTAAGGCTTCGGGTAAGGTTTAGGGTTAGGGTTAGGGTTAGGGTTAGGGTTAGGGTTAGGGGACGGAGACGGTTTAGGTTACAGGTTAGTGTAGGACAACGTTTTAAGGTGAGCGTACGTGTAAGGGTACGGGATAGTGTTAGCGTACGGGTTAGGATTATGGGACGGGTTAGGGTAAGGCGTCGGGTAAGGGTTAGGGTTAGGGTTAGGGTTAGGGTTAATGGTCAGGGACAGGGATGGTTTAGGGTACAGTTTAGGGTACGACAACCGTTTAGGGTGAGCGTACATGTTAGGGTACGGGTTAGTGTTAGCGTACGGGTTAGGATTATGGGACGGGTTAGGGTAAGGCTTCGGGTAAGCTTTAGGGTTAGGATAAGGGTTAGGGTTAGGGTTAGGGTAGACGGACGGTTTAGGGTACAGGTTAGGGTACGACAACGGGTTAGGGTGAGCGTACGTGTTCGGGCAAGAGTTAGTGTTAGCGTACGGGTTAGCATTAGGGGACAGGTTAGGGTAAGGCTCCGGGTAAGGGTTAGGGTTAGGGTTAGGGTTAGGGTTAGGGTTAGGGGACGGAGACGGTTTAGGTTACAGGTTAGTGTACGACAACGTTTTAAGGTGAGCGTACGTGTAAGGGTACGGGATAGTGTTAGCGTACGGGTTAGGAATAGGGCACATGTTAGGGTAAGGTTTCGGGTAAGGGCTAGGGTTAGGGGACGGGGACGGGACGGTTTAGGGTACAGGTTAGTGTACGAGAACGGTTTAGGTTGAGCATACGGGTTAGGTTACGGGTTAGTGTTAGCCTACGGGTTAGGATTAGGGGACGGGTTAGGGTAAGGCTTTGTGTAAGGGTTAGGTTTAGGGTTAGGGGACGGGGACGATTAAGGGTACAGCTTAGTGTATGACAAAGTTTTAGGGTGAGCGTATGTGTTAGGATACAGGTTAGTGTTAGCATACGGGTTAGAATTAGGGGACGAGTTAGGGTAAGGCTTCGGGTAAGGATTAGGGTTAGGGTTAGGGTTAGGGGACAGGGACGATTTAGGGTACAGGTTAATGTACGACCACGGTTTAGGGTGAGTGTACGTGTTAGGGCACGGGTTAGTGTTAGCGTAGAGTTTAGGATTATGGGATGGGTTAGTGTAAGGCTTCGGGTAAGGGTTAGGGTTTGGGTTAGGGTTAGGGTTAGGGTACAGGGACAGGAACGGTTTAGGGTACAGGTTAGGGTACGACAACGCTTTAGGGTGAGCGTACGTGTTAGGGCACGGGTTAGTGTTAGCATACGGTTAGGATTAGGGGACGGGTTAGGGTAAGGCTTCGGGTAAGGTTTAGGGTTATGGTTAGGGTTCAGGTTAGTGTTAGGTAATGGGGACGGTTTAGGGTACAGCTTAGTGTACGACAAATGTTTCGGGTGAGCGTACGTGTTAGGGCACGGGTTAGTGTTAGCGTGCGGGTTAGGTTTAGGGGACCGGTTAGGGTAAGGCTTCGGGTAAGGTTTAAGGTTAGGGTTAGGGTTAGGGTTAGGGGACAGGGACGATTTATGGTACAGGTTAGGGTACGACAAGGTTTTAGGGTGAGCGTACGTGTTAGGGTACGGGTTAGTGTTAGCGTACTGGTTAGGATTAGGGGACGGGTTAGGGTAAGGCTTCTGGTAAGGGTTAGGGTTAGGGTTAGGGTTAGGGGACGGGGACGGTTTAGGGTACAGGTTAGGGTACGTCAACGGTTTAGGGTGAGCGTACGTGTTAGGGTACGGGTTAGTGTTAGCGTACGGGTTAGGATTATGGGACGGGTTAGGGTAAGGCTTCGGGTAAGCGTTAGGGTTAGGGTTAGGGTTAGGGTTACGGTTAGGGTTAAGGGACGGGGACGGTTTAGGGTACAGGTTAGTGTACGACAAATGTTTAGGGTGAGCGTACGTGATAGGGTATGGGTTAGTGTTAGCGTACGTGATAGGATCAGGGGACGGGTTAGGGTAAGGCTTCGGGTAAGGGTTATGGTTAGGGTTAGGTTTAGGGAACGTGGACGGTTTAGGGAACAGGTTAGGGTACGACAACGGTTTAGGTTGAGCGTATGTGTTAGGGCACGGTTTACTGTTAGCGTACGTGTTAGGATTAGAGGACGGGTTAGGTTAAGGATTCGGGTAATTGTTAGGGTTAGGGTAAGGGTTACGGGATGGGGACGGTTTAGGGTACAGGTTAGGGTACGACAAAGTTTTAGGGTGAGCGTACGTGTTAGGACTCGGTTTAGTGTTAGCGTACGGGTTAGGATTAAGGGACGGGTTAGAGTAAGGCTTCGGTTAAGGGTTAGGGTTAGGGTTAGCTTTAGGGTTACTGTTAGGGGACGGGGACGGTTTAGGGTACAGGTTAGGGTACGACAACGGTTTAGGGTGAGCGTACGTGGTAGGGTAAGGGTTAGGGTTAGCGTACGGGATAGGATTATGGGATGGGTTAGGGTAAAGCTTCGGGTAAAGGTTAGGTTTTGGTTTAGGGTTAGGGTTAGGGTTAGGGGACGGGGACGGTTTAGGGTACAGGTTGGGGTACGGCAACGGTTTAGGGTGAGCGTACGTGTTAGGGTACGGGTTAGTGTTAACGTACGGGTTAGGATCAGGACACGGGTTAGGGTAAGGCTTCGGGTATGTGTTAGGGTTACGGTTAGGGACGGGGACGGTTTAGGGTACAGGTTAGGGTAGGACAACGGTTTAGGGTGAGGGTACATGTTAGGGCACAGTTTACTGTTAGCGTACAGGTTAGGATTAGAAGGACGGGTTAGGGTAAGGTTTCGGGTAAGTGTTAGGGTTAGGGTTAGGGTTAGGGGACGGTTTAGGGTACAGGTTAGGGTACGACAATGATTTATGGTGAGCCTACGTGTTAGGGCACGGGTTAGTGTTAGCGTATGGGTTATGATTATGGGACGGGTTAGGGTAAGGCTTCGGGTTAGGGTTAGGATTAGGGTTAGGTTTAGGGTTAGTGTTAGGGGATGGGGCGGTTTACGGTACAGGTTAAGGTACGACCACAGTTTAGTGTGAGCGTACGTGTTAGGGTAAGGGTTAGTTTTAGCCTACGGCTTAGGATTAGGGGACGAGTTAGGGTAAGGTTTCGGGTAAGTGTAAGGGTTAGGGTTAGGGTTAGGGCTAGGGGATGGGGACAGTTTAGGGTACATGTTAGGGTACGACAACGGTTTAGGGTGAGCGTACGTGTTAGGTTTCGGGTTAGTGTTAGTGTACGGATTAGGATTAGGCGATGGGTTAAGGTAAGGCTTCGGGTAAGGGTAAGGGTTAGGGTTAGGGTTAGGGTTAGGGGACGGGGATTGGGATGGTTTAGGGTACAGGTTAGGGTAGGACAACGGTTTAGGGTGAGCGTACATGTTAGGGCACAGTTTACTGTTAGCGTACATGTTAGGATTAGAGGACGGTTTAGGGTAAGGCTTCGGGTAAGGTTTAGTGTTAGGGTTAGGGTTAGGGGACGGTTTAGGGTACAGGTTAGGGTACGACAATGGTTTAGGTTGAGCGTACGAGTTAGCGCAGAGGTTAGTGTTAGCGTACGGGTTAGGATTCGGGGACGGGTTAGGGTAAGGCTTCGGGTAAGGGTTAGGGTTTGGGTTAGGGTTAGGGTTAGGGTTAGGGCACGGTAACAGTTTAGGGTACAGGTTAGGGTACAACAACGGTTTAGGGTGAGCGTACGTTTTAGGGTACAAGTTAGTGTTAGCATACGGGTTAGGATTAGGGGACGGGTTAGGGAAAGGCTTCGGGTAAGGGTTAGTGTTAGGGTTAGGTTTACTGTTAGGGTTAGGGGACAGGGACGGTTTAGGGCACAGGTTAGGGTACGACAACGGTTTAGGGTGAGCGTACGTGTTAGGTTACGGGTTAGTGTTAACGTACGGGTTAGCATTAGGGGACGGGTTATGGGAAGGCTTCGAGTAAGGGTTAGGGTTAGGGTTCGGGTTAGGGATAGGGTTAGGGTTAGGGCACGGGGATGGTTTAGGGTACAGGTTAGGGTACGACAATGGTTTAGGGCGAGCATACGTGTTAGGGTACGGCTTAGTGTTAGCAATGGGTTAGGATTAGTGGACAGGTTACGGTAAGGCTTCGGGTAAGGGTTAGGGTTAGGGTTAGGGTTAGGGGACGGGGACGGTTTAGGGTACAGGTTCGGGTACGACAACGGTTTAGAGTGAGCGTGCGTGTTAAGGTACGGTTTAGTGTTAGCGTACGGGTTAGGATTAGGGGACGTGTTAGGGAAAGGCTTTGGGTAAGGGTTAGCGTTCGGGTTAGGGGACGGGGACGGGGACGGTTTAGGGCAAAAGTTTGGGTACAACAACGTTTTAGGGTGAGCGTACGTGTTAGGGTACGGGTTAGTGTTAGCATACGGGTTAGGATTAGGGGACGGGTTAGGGTAAGGCTTCGGGTAAGGGTTAGGGTTAGGGTTAGGGTTAGGGATAGGGGATGGGGACAGTTTAGGGTACCACAACAGTTTAGGTTGAGTGTACATGTTGGGTTATGGGTTATTGTTAGCGCACGGCTTAGGATTAGGGGACGGGTTAGTGTTAGGCTTCGGGTAAGGGTTAGTGTTAGATTTAGGTTTAGGGGCCAGGGACGGTTTAGGGTACAGGTAAGGGTACGACAACGGTTTAGTGTGAGCGTACGTGATAGGTTACGCTTTAGTGTTAACGTACAGGTTAGGATTAGGGGACGGGTTAGGGTAAGGCTTCGGGTAAGCTTCAGGGTTAGGGTTAGGGTTAGGGATAGGGGACGGGGACGGGGACGGTTTAGGGTATAGGTTAGGGTACGACAACCGTTTAGGGTGAGAGTACGTGTTAGGGGACGGGTTAGTGTTAGCATACGGGTTAGGATTAGGGGACCGATTAAGGTAACGCTTTGGGTACGGGTTAGGGTTAGGGTTTGGGTTAGGGTTAGGGTTAGGGGACGGGGACGGGGACGGGGACGGATTAGGGTTCAGTTTAGTGTATGACAATGTTTTAGGGTGAGCGTCCGTGTTAGGGTACGTGTTAGTGTCAGCGTATGGTTTAGGATTAGGGGACAGGTTAGGGTAAGGCTTCGCGTAAGGGTTAGGGTTAGGGTTAGGTTAGGGGACGGGGACGGTTTAGGGTACAGGTTAGGGTACGACAATTGTTAATGGTGAGCGTACATGTTAGGGTACTGGTTAGTGTTAGCGTACGGGTTAGGGTTAGGGGACCGGTTAGTGTAAGGCTTCGGGTAAAATCTAGGGTTAGGTTTAGGGTTAGGGTTAGGCTTAGGGTTAGGGGACGAGGACGGTTTAGGGAACAGGTTAGGGTATCAGAAAGGTTTAGGGTGAGCGTACATGTTAGGGTACGGGTTAGTGTTAGCGTACGGGTTAGGATTGGGGGACGGGTTAGGGTAACGCTTTGCGTAATGGTTAGGGTTAGGCTTAGGGTTAGGGTTAGGGGACAGGGACAGTTTAGGGTACAGGTTAGTGTACGACAACGGTTTAGGGTGAGCGTACGTGTTAGGGCATGGGTTAGTGTTAGCGTACGATTTAGGTTTAGTTGATGTGTTAGGGTAAGGCTTTGGGTAAGCGTTAGGGTTAGGGTTAGGGTTAGGGTTAGGGGACGGGGACGGTTTAGGTTACAAGTAAGGGTACGAAAACGGTTTAGGGTGAGCGTACGTGTTAGTGTACGGGTTAGTGTTAGCGTACGGGTTAGGATTAGGTGACGGGTTAGGGTAAGGCTTCGGGTAAGGGTTAGTGTTAGGGTTAGGGTTATGGTTAGGGGTAGGGGACAGGGACGGTTTAGGGTACAGGTTAGTGTATGACAACGGTTTAGGGTGAGCGTACGTGTTAGGTTACGGTTTAGTGTTAGTGTATGGGTTAGGATTAGGGGACGGGTTATGGGAAGGCTTTGGGTAAGGATTAGGGTTTTGGATAGGGTTAGGGCTAGGTGTTAGGGTTAAGGGACGGGGACGGTTTAGGGTACAGTTTAGTGTACGACAACAGTTCAGGGTGACCGTACGTGTTAGGGTACGTGTTAGTATTCGCGTACGGGTTATGTTTAGGGGACGGGTTAGGGTAAGGCTTCGGGTAAGGGTTAGGGTTAGGTTTAGGTTTAGTGTTAGGTTTAGGGGACGGGCACGGTTTAGGGTACAGGTTAGTGTACGACAACGGTTTAGGGTGAGTGTACGTGTTAGGGTACGGGTTAGTGTTACAGTACGGGTTAGGATTGGGGACGGGTTAGGGTAAGGCTTCGGGTAAGCTTCAGGGTTAGGCTTAGCGTTATGGTTAGGGGACGGGGACGGGGACGGTTTAGGGTACAGGTTAGGTTACGAGAACGGTTTAGGGTGATCGTACGTGTTATGGTACGTGTTAGTGTCAGCGTACAGTTTAGGATTAGGGGACGGGTTAGGGTAAGGCTTCGGGTAAGGGTTAGGGTTAGGGTTAGGGTTAGGGTTAGGGTTAGGGGACGGGGACGGTTTAGGGTACAGTTTAGGGTACGACAATGTTTCAGGGTGACCGTAAGTGTTAGGGTACGTGTTAGTGTTAGTGTACGGGTTAGGATTAGGGGACGGGTTAGGGTAAGGCTTCGGGTAAGGGTTAAGGTTAGGGTTAGGGTTAGGGTTAGGTTTAGGGGATGGACACGGTTTAGGGTACAGGTTAGGGTACGACAACCGTTTAGGGTGAGCGTACGTGTTAGGGTACGGGTTAGTGTTACCGTACGGGTTAGAATTAGGGGACGGG
This sequence comes from Delphinapterus leucas, assembly GCF_059928025.1. Classification (NCBI taxonomy): domain Eukaryota; kingdom Metazoa; phylum Chordata; class Mammalia; order Artiodactyla; family Monodontidae; genus Delphinapterus; species Delphinapterus leucas. The sequence continues at coordinate 857,991 of NW_028322280.1, forward strand.
TTAGGGTAAGGCTTCGGGTAAGCTTCAGGGTTAGGCTTAGGGTTAGGGATAGGGGACGGGTACGGGGACGGTTTAGGGTATAGGTTAGGGTACAACAACGGTTTAGGGTGAGATTACGTGTTAGGGGACGGGTTAGTGTTAGCATACGGGTTAGGATTAGGGGACCGATTAGGGTAAGGCTTTGGGTAAGGGTTAGGGTTAGGGTTTGGGTTAGGGTTAGGGTTAGGGTTAGGGGACAGGGACGGGGACGGATTAGGGTACAGTTTAGTGTACGACAATGTTTTAGGGTGAGCGTCCGTGTTAGGGTACGTGTTAGTGTCAGCGTACGGTTTAGGATTAGGGGACAGGTTAGGGTAAGGCTTCGCGTAAGGGTTACGGTTAGGGTTAGGTTAGGGGACGGGGACGGTTTAGGGTACAGGTTAGGATACGACAATGGTTAAGGGTGAGCGTACATGTTAGGGTACTGGTTAGTGTTAGCGTACGGGTTAGGGTTAGGGGACCGGTTAGTGTAAGGCTTCGGGTAAAAGCTAGGGTTAGGGTTAGGGTTAGGGTTAGGGTTAGGGTTAGGGGACGAGGACGGTTTAGGGAACAGGTTAGGGTACGAGAACGGTTTAGGGTGAGCGTACATGTTAGGGTACGGTTTAGTGTTAGCATACGGGTTAGGATTGGGGGACGGGTTAGGGTAAGGCTTTGCGTAATGGTTAGGGTTAGGGTTAGGGGACAGGGACAGTTTAGGGTACAGGTTAGTGTACGACAACGGTTTAGGGTGAGCGTACGTGTTAGGGCATGGGTTAGTGTTAGCGTACGATTTAGGTTTAGTTGACGTGTTAGGGTAAGGCTTTGGGTAAGTGTTAGGGTTAGGGTTAGGGTTAGGGGATGGGGACGGGGACGGTTTAGGTTACAAGTAAGGGTACGACAACGGTTTAGGGTGAGCGTACGTGTTAGTGTACGGGTTAGTGTTAGCGTACGGGTTAGGATTAGGGCACGGGTTAGAGTAAGGCTTCAGGTAAGGGTTAGTGTTAGGGTTAGGGTTATGGTTAGGGGTAGGGGACAGGGACGGTTTAGGGTACAGGTTAGTGTACGACAACGGTTTAGGGTGAGCGTACGTGTTAGGTTACGGTTTAGTGTTAATGTATGGGTTAGGATTAGGGGACGGGTTATGGTAAGGCTTCGGGTAAGGATTAGGGTTTTGGTTAGGGTTAGGGTTAGGGTTAGGGTTAAGGGACGGGGACGGTTTAGGGTACAGTTTAGTGTACGACAACGGTTCAGGGTGACCGTACGTGTTAGGGTACGTGTTAGTGTTCGCGTACGGGTTATGTTTAGGGGACGGGTTAGGGTAAGGCTTCGGGTAAGGGTTAGGGTTAGGTTTAGGTTTAGTGTTAGGTTTAGGGGACGGACACGGTTCAGGGTACAGGTTAGGGTACGACAACGGTTTAGGGTGAGCGTACGTGTTAGGGTACGGGTTAGTGTTAGCGAACGGGTTAGGATTAGGGTACGGGTTTGGGTAAGCTTCGGGTAAGGGTTAGGGTTAGGGTTAGGGTTAGGGCACGGGAACAGTTTTGGGTACAGGTTAGGGTACAAAAACGGTTTAAGGTGAGCGTACGTGGTAGGGTATGGGTTAGTGTTAGCGAACGGGTTAGGATTAGGGTACGGGTTAGGGTAAGCTTCGGGTAAGGGTTTGGGTTAGGGTTAGGTTTAGGGTTAGGGTTAGGGGATGTGGAGGGTTTAGGGTACAGGTTAGGGTACAACAACGGTTTAGGGTGAGCGTACGTGGTAGGGTATGGGTTAGTGTTAGCGTACGGGTTCGGTTTATGTGATGGGTTACGGTAAGGCTTCGCGTAAGGGTTAGGGTTAGGGTTAGGTTTAGGGTTAGGGTTAGGGGATGGGGAGGGTTTAGGGTACAGGTTAGTGTACGACAACCGTTTAGGGTGAGCGTACGTGTTAGGGTACGGGTTTGTGTTAGCGTACGGGTTAGGATTACGGGACGGGATAGGGTAAGGCTTCGGGTAAGGGTTAGCGTTAGGGTTAGGGTTAGGGGACGGACACGGTTTAGGGTACAGGTTAGGGTACGACAACGCTTTAGGGTGAGCGTACATGTTAGGGTACGGGTTAGTGTTAGCGTACGATTTAGGATTAGGGGACGGGTTAGTGTAAGGCTTCGGGTAAGGGTTACGGTTAGGGCTAGGGTTAGGGTTAGGGGACGGGGACGGGGACAGTTTAGGGTACAGGTTAGGGTACAACAAGGGTTTAGGGTGAGCGTATGTGTTAGTGTATGGGTTAGTGTTAGCGTATGGGTTAGGAGTAGGGGATGCGTTAGGGTAAGGCTTCGGGTAAGGTTTAGGGTTAGGGTTATGGTTAGGGTTAGGGTTAGGGGACGGGGACGGTTTAGGGTACAGTTTAGTGTACGACAACTGTTTAGGGTGAGTGTACATGTTAGGGTACGGGTTAGTGTTAGGGTACGGGTTAATGTTAGCGTACAGCTTAGGATTAGGGTAAGGCGTCGGGTAAGGGTTAGGGTTATGGTTAGGGGACGGGGACGGTTTAGGGTACAGGTTAGGGTACAACAACTGTTTAGTGTGAGCATACGTTTTAAGGTACAAGTTAGTGTTAGCGTACGGGTTAGGATTAGGGGACGGGTTAGGGAAAGGCTTCGGGTAAGGGTTAGTGTTAGGGTTAGGTTTACAGTTAGGGTTAGGTGACAGGGACGGTTTAGGGTACAGGTTAGGATACGACAACGGTTTAGGCTGAGCGTACGTGTTAGGTTACGGGTTAGTGTTAACGTACGGGTTAGCATTAGGTTACGGGTTATGGGAAGGCTTCGAGTAAGGGTTAGGGTTAGGGTTAGGGTTAGGGTTAGGGTTAGGGTTCGGGTTAAGGGACGGGGACGGCTTAGGGTCCAGTTTAGTGTACAACAACGGTTCAGAGTGAGCGTACGTATTAGGGTACGTGTTAGTGTTCGCGTACGGGTTAGGAATAGGGGACGGGTTAGGGTAAGGCTTCGGGTAAGGGTTAGGGTTAGGGCTAGGGTTAGGGTTAGGGGACTGTTTAGGGTACAGGTTAGTGTACGACAACGTTTTTGGGTGAGCATACGTGTTAGGGTATGGGTTAGTGTTAGCGTACGGGTTAGGATTTGGGGACAGGTTAGGGTAAGGCTTCGGGTAAGTCTTAGGGTTAGGGTTAGGGTTAGGGTTAGGGGACGGGGACGGTTTAGTGTACAGGTTAGGGTACGACAACTCTTTAGGTTGAGCGTACGTGTTAGGGCACATGTTAGTGTTAGTGTACGAGTTAGGATTAGGGGACGGGTTAGGGTAAGGCTTCGGGTAAGTGTTAGGGTTAGAGTTAGATTTAGGGTTAGGGGATGGGGACGGTTTAGGGTACAGGTTAGGGTACGACAACGGTTTAGGGTGAGCGTACGTGTTAGGGTACGGGTTAGTGTTAGCGTACGAGTTAGGATTAGGGGACGGGTTAGTGTAAGGCTTCGGGTAAGGGTTAGGGTTAGGCTTAGGGATAGGTTTAGGGGACGTGGACGGGGACGGGGAAGGTTTAGGGTATAGGTTAGGATATGAGAACAGTTTAGGGTGCGCGTACGGGTTAGGGTAAGGGTTAGTTTTAGCGCATGGGTTAGGATTAGGGGACGGGTTAGGGTAAGGCTTCGGGTAAGGGTTAGGGTTAGAGTTAGGGTTAGGTTACGGGGACGGTTTAGGGTATAGGTTAGGGTACGCAAAAGGTTTAGGGTGAGCGTACGTGTTAGGGTACGATTTAGTGTTAGCGTACGGGTTAGGATTAGGGAAGTGGTTAGGGTAAGGCTTCGGGCAAGTGTTAGGCTTAGGGTTAGGGTTAGGGTTAGGGGAAGGGGACAGTTTAGGGTACAGGATAGTGTATGACAACGGTTTAGGGTGAGCGTACGTGTTAGGGTACAGGTTAGAGTTAGCGTACGCGTTAGGATTAGGGGATGGGTTAGGGTAAGGCTTCGGGTTAGGGTTAGGGTTAGGGCTACGGGACGGGGACGGTTTAGCATACAGGTTAGGGTACGACAACGGTTTAGGCTGAGCGTACGTGTTAGGGCATGGGTTAGTTTTAGCGTATCGGTTAGGATTATGGGATGGTTTACGGTAAGGCTTCGGGTAAGAGTTAGGGTTTGGGTTAGGGTTAGGGCACGGGGACGGGGACGGTTTAGGGTACAGGTTAGGGTACGACCACGCTTTAGGGTGAGCGTACATGTTAGGGCACTTGTTAGTGTTAGCGTACGGGTTAGACTTAGGGGACTGGTTAGGGTAAGGCTTCAGGTAATGGATAGGGTTAGGGTTAGGGTTAGGGTTAGGGTTAGGGGACGGGTATGGTTTAGGGTACAGGTTAGGGTATGACAATGGTTTACGGTGAGTGTACGAGTTAGGGTACGGGTTAGTGTTAGCGTACGGGTTAGGATTATGGGACGGGTTAGGGTAAGGCTTCGGGTAAGTGTTAGGGTTAGGGTTATGGTTAGGGTTAGGGTACAGGGATGGTTTAGGGTACAGGTTAGGGTACGACAACGGTTTAGGGTGAGTGTACGTGTTAGGGCAAGGGTGAGTGTTAGCGTACGGGTTAGGATTAGTGGACAGGAAAGGGTAAGGCTTCGGGTAAAGGTTACGGTTAGGGTTAGAGTTAGGCTTAGGGGACGGGGACGGTTTAGGTTACAGGTTAGGGTACGACAACGGTTTACGATGAGCGTACGTGTTAGAATAAGTGTTAGTGTTAGCGTACGGGTTAGGATTAGGGGACGGGTTAGGGTAAGGCTTCGGGTAAGGGTTAGGGTTAGGGTTAGGGTTAGCGGACGGGGACGGGGACGGGACGGTTTAGGGTACAGTTTAGGGTACGAGAAAGGTTTAGGATGAGCGTACGTGTTAGGATAATTGTTAGTGTAAGCGTACGGGTTAGGATTAGTGGATGGGTTAGGGTAAGGCTTCGAGTAAGGGTTAAGTTTAGGGTTAGGGTTTGGGTTAGGGTTAGGGGATGGGGACGGTTTAGAGTACAGGTTAGGGTAGGACAACGGTTTAGGGTGAGGGTACATGTTAGGTCACAGTTTACTGTTAGCGTACAGGTTAGGATTAGAGGACAGGTTAGAGTAAGGCTTCGGGTAAGGTTTAGGGTTAGGGTTAGGGTTAGGGGACGGTTTAGGGTACAGGTTAGGGTACGACAATGGTTTAGGTTGAGCGTACGTGTTAGGGCACAGGTTAGTGTTAGCGTACGGGTTAGGATTAGGGGACGGGTTAGGGTAAGGCTCCGGGTAAGGGTTAGGGTTTGGGTTAGGTTTAGGGTTAGGGTTAGGGCACAGGAACGGTTTAGGGTACACGTTAGGGTACAACAATGCTTTAGGGTGAGCGTACGTGGTAGGGTATGTGTTAGTGTTAGCGAATGGATTAGGATTAGGGGACGGGTTAGGATAAGCTTCGGGTAAGGGTTAGGGTTAGGGTTAGGTTTAGGGTTAGGGTTAGGGGATGGGGAGGGTTTAGGGTACAGGTTAGGGTACAACAACGGTTTAGGGTGAGCGTACGTGATAGGGTATGGGTTAGTGTTAGCGTACGGGTTCCGATTAGGTGATGGGTTAGAGTAAGGCTTCGGGTAAGGGTTAGGGTTAGGGTTAGGTTTAGGGTAAGTGTTAGGGCATGGGGAGGGTTTAGGGTACAGGTTAGGCTACGACAACAGTTTAGGGTGAGCGTACGTGTTAGGGTACGGGTTAGTGTTAGCGTACGGTTTAGGATTAGGGGACGGGTTAGGGTAAGCCTTCAGGTAAGTGTTAGTGTTAGGGTTAGGGTTACGGTTATGTTTAGGCGACGGGGACTGTTTAGGGTACAGCTTAGGTTAAGATAACGGTTTAGGGTGAGCGAACATGTTAGGGTACGGGTTAGTGTTAGCGTACGGTTTAGGATTAGAGGACGGGTTAGGGTAAGGCTCCGGGTAAGGGTTAGGGTTAGGGTTAGGGGATGGGGACGGTTTAGGGTACAGGTTAGTGTACGAGAACGGTTTAGAGTGAGCCTATGTGTTAGGGTATGGGTTAGTGTTAGCGTACGGGTTAGGATTAGGGGACAGGTTAGTGTAAGGCTTCGGGTAAGGGTTAGGGTTAGGGTTTGGGGATGGGTACGGTTTAGGGTACAGTTTAGGGTACGACAACTGTTTAGGGTGAGCGTACGTGTTAGGGTATGGGTTAGCGTTAGCGTACGGGTTAGGATTAGGAGGCGGGTTAACGGAAGGCTTCGGGTAAGGGTTAGTATTAGGGTTAGTGTTAGGGTTAGAGCACGGGGACGGTTTAGGGTACAGGTTAGGGTACAACAACGCTTTAGGGTGAGCGTATGTGTTAGGGCACGGGTTAGTGTTAGCGTACGGGTTAGGATTAGGGGACAGGTTAGGGTAAGGCTTCGGGTAAGGGTTAGGGTTAGGGTTAGGGGACAGGAACGGGGAAGGTTTAGGGTACAGGATAGGATTTGACAACAGTTTAGGGTGTACGTAGGTGTTAGGGTAAGGGTTAGTGTTAGCGTACGGGTTAGGATTAGGGGACAGGTTAGGGTAAGGCTTCGGGTAAGGGTTAGGGTTAGGGTTAGGGGACGGGCACGGGGAAGGTTTAGGGTACAGGATAGGATATGACAACAGTTTAGAGTGTGCGTACGTGTTAGGGTAAGGTTTAGTGTTAGCGTACGGGTTAGGATTAGGGGACGGGTTAGGGTAAGGCTTCGGGTAAGGGTTAGGGTTAGGGTTAGGGGTAGGGGACGGTTTAGGGTACAGGTTAGGGTACGACAATGGTTTAGGTTGAGCGTACGTGTTAGGGCACAGGTTAGTGTTAGGGTACGGGTTAGGATTAGGGGACGGGTTAGGGTAAGGCTCCGGGTAAGGTTTAGGGTTTGGGTTAGGTTTAGGGTTAGGGTTAGGGCACAGGAACGGTTTAGGGTACACGTTAGGGTACAACAATGCTTTAGGGTGAGCGTACGTGGTAGGGTATGTGTTAGGGTTAGCGAATGGATTAGGATTAGGGGACGGGTTAGGATAAGCTTCGGGTAAGGGTTAGGGTTAGGGTTAGGTTTAGGGTTAGGGTTAGGGGATGGGGAGGGTTTAGGGTACAGGTTTGGGTACAACAACGGTTTAGGGTGAGCATACGTGATAGGGTATGGGTTAGTGTTAGCGTACGGGTTCCGATTAGGTGATGGGTTAGGGTAAGGTTTCGGGTAAGGGTTAGGGTTAGGGTTAGGTTTAGGGTAAGTGTTAGGGCATGGGGAGGGTTTAGGGTACAGGTTAGGCTACGACAACGGTTTCGGCTGAGCGTACGTGTTAGGGTACGGGTTAGTGTTAGCGTACGGTTTAGGATTAGGGGACGGGTTAGGGTAAGCCTTCGGGTAAGTGTTAGTGTTAGGGTTAGGGTTAAGGTTATGTTTAGGCGACGGGGACTGTTTAGGGTACAGCTTAGGTTAAGATAACGGTTTAGGGTGAGCGAACATGTTAGGGTACGGGTTAGTGTTAGCGTACGGTTTAGGATTAGAGGACGGGTTAGGGTAAGGCTCCGGGTAAGGGTTAGGGTTAGGGTTAGGGGATGGGGACGGTTTAGGGTACAGGTTAGTGTACGAGAACGGTTTAGAGTGAGCCTATGTGTTAGGGTACGGGTTAGTGTTAGCGTACGGGTTAGGATTAGGGGACAGGTTAGTGTAAGGCTTCGGGTAAGGGTTAGGGTTAGGGTTTGGGGATGGGGACGGTTTAGGGTACAGTTTAGGGTACGACAACTGTTTAGGGTGAGCGTACGTGTTAGGGTATGGGTTAGCGTTAGCGTACGGGTTAGGATTAGGGGGCGGGTTAACGGAAGGCTTCGGGTAAGGGTTAGTATTAGGGTTAGTGTTAGGGTTAGAGGACGGGGACGGTTTAGGGTACAGGTTAGGGTACAACAACGCTTTAGGGTGAGCGTATGTGTTAGGGCACGGGTTAGTGTTAGCGTACGGGTTAGGATTAGGGGACAGTTTAGGGTAAGGCTTCGGGTAAGGGTTAGGGTTAAGGTTAGGGGACAGGAACGGGGAAGGTTTAGGGTACAGGATAGGATTTGACAACAGTTTAGGGTGTACGTAGGTGTTAGGGTAAGGGTTAGTGTTAGCGTAGGGGTTAGGATTAGGGGACAAGTTAGGGTAAGGCTTCGGGTAAGGGTTAGGGTTAGGGTTAGGGGACGGGCACGGGGAAGGTTTAGGGTACAGGATAGGATATGACAACAGTATAGAGTGTGCGTACGTGTTAGGGTAAGGTTTAGTGTTAGCGTACGGGTTAGGATTAGGGGACGGGTTAGGGTAAGGCTTCGGGTAAGGGTTAGGGTTAGGGTTAGGGTTAGGGTACGGGGACTGTTTAGGGTATAGGGTAGGGTACGACAACGGTTTAGGGTGAGCGTACGTGTTAGGGTATGTGTTAGTGTTAGCGTACGGGTTAGGATTGGGGACTTGTTAGGGTAAGGCTTCGGGTAAGGGTTAGGGTTAGGGTTAGGGTTAGGGGACGGGGACGGGGACGGTTTAGGGTAGAGGTTAGTGTACGACAACTCTTTAGGGTGAGCGTACATGTTAGGGTACGGGTTAGAGTCAGCGTATAGGTTAGGAATAGGGGACGGGTTAGGGTAAGGCTACGGGTAAGGGTGAGGTTTAGGGTTAAGTTTAGGGGACGGGGACGGGGACGGTTTAGGGTACAGGTTATGGTACGACAACGGTTTAGGGTGAGCGTACGTGTTAGGGTACGGGTTAGTATTAGCGTACGGGTTAGGATTAGGGGACGGTTTAGGGTAAGGCTTCGGGTAAGTATTAGGGTTAGGGTTAGGCTTAGGGGAAGGGGACGACTTAGGGTACAGGTTAGGGTACGACAACGCTTTAGGGTGAGCGTACGTGTTAGGGTACGGGTTAGTGTTAGCGTACGGTTAGGATTAGTGGACGGTTTGGGGTAAGGCTTCGGGTAAGGTTTAGGGTTATGGTTAGGGTTCGGGTTAGTGTTAGGTAATGGGGACGGTTTAGGGTACAGCTTAGTGTACGAAAAATGTTTCGGGTGAGCGTACGTGTTAGGGCACGGGTTAGTGTTAGCGTGCGGGTTAGGTTTAGGGGACCGGTTTGGGTAAGGCTTCGGATAAGGTTTAAGGTTAGGGTTAGGGTTAGGGTTAGGGTACAGGGACGATTTAGGGTACAGGTTAGGGTACGACAAGGTTTTAGGGTGAGCGTACGTGTTACGGTACGGGTTAGTGTTAGCGTACGGGTTAGGATTACGGAACGGGTTAGGGTAAGGCTTCTGGTAAGGGTTAGGGTTAGGGTTAGGGTTAGGGGACAGGGACGGTTTAAGGTACAGGTTTGGGTACGTCAACGGTTTAGGGTGAGCGTACGTGTTAGGGTACGGGTTAGTGTTAGCGTACGGGTTAGGATTATGGGACGGGTTAGGGTAAGGCTTCGGGTAAGTGTTAGGGTTAGGGTTAGGGTTAGAGTTAGGGTTAGGGTTAGGGTACAGGGACGGTTCAGGGTACAGGTTAGGGTACGACAATGGTTTAGGGTGAGTGTACGTGTTAGGGCAAGGGTTAGTGTTAGCATACGGGTTAGGATTAGGGGACAGATTAGGGTAAGGCTTCGGGTAAGGGTTAGGGTTTGGGTTAGGGTTAGGGTTAGGGGACGGGGACGGTTTAGGTTACAGGTTAGTGTACGACAACAGTTTAGGGTGAGCGTATGTGTTAGGGTACTTGTTAGTGTTAGCGTACGGGTTAGGATTGGGGACGGGTTAGGGTAAGGCTTCGCGTAAGGGTTAGGGTTAGGGTTAGGGCTAGGGGACGGTGACGGTTTAGGGTACAGGTTAGGGTACGACAACGGTTTAGGGTGAGGGTACGTGTTAGGACACGGGTTAGTGTTAGCGTACGGATTAGGATTAGGGGACGGGTTAGTGTAATGCTTCGGGTAAGTGTTAGGGTTAGGGTTAGGGTTAGGGTTAGGGGATGGGGACGGTTTAGGGTACATGTTAGGGTACGACAAAGATTTAGTGTGAGCGTGCGTGTTAGGGTATGGGTTAGTGTTAGCGTACGGGTTAGGATTAGGGGACGGGTTAGGGTAAGGCTCCGGGTAAGGGTTAGGGTTTGGGTTAGGGTTAGGGTTAGGGTTAGGGCACGGGAACGGTTTAGGGTACACGTTAGGGTACAACAATGCTTTAGGGTGAGCGTACGTGGTAGGGTATGTGTTAGTGTTAGCGAACGGGTTAGGATTAGGGGACGGGTTAGGATAAGCTTCGGGTAAGGGTTAGGGTTAGGGTTAGGTTTAAGGTTAGGCTTAGGGGATGGGGAGGGTTTAGGGTACAGGTTAGGGTACAATAACGGTTTAGGGTGAGCGTACGTGATAGGGTAGGGTTTAGTGTTAGCGTACGGGTTCCGATTAGGTGATGGGTTAGGGTAAGGCTTCGGGTAAGGGTTAGGGTTAGGGTTAGGTTTAGGGTAAGTGTTAGGGCATGGGGAGGGTTTAGGGTACAGGTTAGGCTACGGCAACGGTTTAGGGTGAGCGTACGTGTTAGGGTACGGGTTAGTGTTAGCGTACGGTTTAGAATTAGGGGACGGGTTAGGGTAAGCCTTCGGGTAAGTGTTAGTGTTAGGGTTAGGGTTACGGTTATGTTTAGGCGACGGGGACTGTTTAGGGTACAGCTTAGTTTAAGATAAAGTTTTAGGGTGAGCGAACATGTTAGGGTACGGGTTAGTGTTAGCGTACGGTTTAGGATTAGAGGATGGGTTAGGGTAAGGCTCCGGGTAAGGGTTAGGGTTAGGGTTAGGGGATGGGGACGGTTTAGGGTACAGGTTAGTGTACGAGAACGGTTTAGAGTGAGCCTATGTGTTAGGGTACGGGTTAGTGTTAGCGTACGGGTTAGGATTAGGGGACAGGTTAGTGTAAGGCTTCGGTTAAGGGTTAGGGTTAGGGTTTGGGGATGGGGACGGTTCAGGGTACAGTTTAGGGTACGACAACGGTTTAGGGTGAGCGTACGTGTTAGGGTAGTGGTTAGGATTAGCGTACGGGTTAGGATTAGGGGGCGGGTTAACGGAAGGCTTCGGGTAAGGGTTAGTATTATGGTTAGTGTTACGGTTAGGGGACGGGGACGGTTTAGGGTACAGGTTAGGGTACGACAACGCTTTAGGGTGAGCGTATGTGTTAGGGCATGGGTTAGTGTTAGCGTACGGGTTAGGATTAGTGGACAGGTTAGGGTAAGGCTTCGGGTAAGGGTTAGGGATAGTGTTAGTGTTAGGTTTAGGGGACGGGGATGGTTTAGGGTACAGGTTAGGGTACGAAAACGATTTAGGGTGAGCGTACGTGTTAGGGTACGGTTTAGTGTTAGCGTACGGGTTAGGATTATGGGACGGGTTAGGGTAAGGCTTCGGGTAAGTGTTAGGGTTAGGGTTAGGGTTAGAGTTAGGGTTAGGGTTAGGGTACAGGGACGGTTCAGGGTACAGGTTAGGGTACGACAATGGTTTAGGGTGAGTGTACGTGTTAGGGCAAGGGTTAGTGTTAGCATACGGGTTAGGATTAGGGGACAGATTAGGGTAAGGCTTCGGGTAAGGGTTAGGGTTAGGGTTAGGCTTAGGTTTAGGGTTAGGGGACGGGGACGGTTTAGGGTACAGGTTAGTGTAGGACAATGGTTTAGGTTCAGCGTACATGTTAGGGCACAGTTTACTGTTAGCGTACGGGTTAGGATTAGAGGACGTGTTAAGGTAAGGCTTCGGGTAAGGGTTAGGGTTAGGGTTAGGGGACGGGGACAGTTTAGGTTACAGGTTAGTATACGAGAACGGTTTAGGGTGAGCGTACGTTTTAGGGTATGGCTTAGAGTTAGCGTACGGGTTAGGATTAGGGGACGGGTTAGGGGAAGGCTTCGGGTAAGGTTTAGGGTTAGGGTTAGGGTTAGGGGACGGGGACGGTTTAGGGTACAGTTTAGGGTACGACAGCAGTTTAAGGTGAGCGTACGTGCTAGGGCATGGGTTAGGGTTAGCGTAAGGTTTAGGATTAGGGGACGGGTTAGGGGAAGGCTTCGGGTAAGGGTTCGGTTTAGGGTTAGTGTTAGGGTTAGGGTTAGGGTACAGGGACGGTTTAGGGTACAGGTTAGGGTAAGACAACGGTTTAGGGTGAGTGTACATGTTAGGGCAAGGGTTAGTGTTAGCGTAAGTGTTAGGATTAGGGGACAGGTTAGGGTAAGTCTTCGGGTAAGGGTTAGGGTTAGGGTTCGGGTTAGGGTTAGGAGACAGGGACGGGGATGGGGATGGTTTAGGGTACAGGTTAGGGTACGACAACGGTTTAGGGTGAGCGTACGTGTTAGGGCACGTGTTAGTGTTAGCGTACGGTTTAGGATTAGGTGATGGGTTAGGGTAAGGCTTTGGGTAAGGGTAAGGTTTAGGGTTAGTGTTACGGTTAGGGGACGGGGACGTTTTACGGTACAGGTTAGGGTAGGACAACGGTTTAGGGTGAGTGTACGTGTTAGGGTACGGGTTAGTGTTAGCATACGGGTTAGGATTAGGGGATGGGTTAGGGTAAGGCCTTGGGTAAGGGTTAGTGTTAGGTTTAGGTTTAGGGTTAGGGGATGGGGACAGGGACGGTTTAGGGTATAGGTTAGGGTACGACAAAGGTTTAGGGTGACCGTACGTGTTAGGGCACGGGTTAGTGTTAGCGTACGGGTTAGGATTAGGTGACATGTTAGGGTAAGGCTTTGGGTAAGGGTTAGGGTTAGGGTTAGTGTTAGGGTTAGGGTAGGGGACGGGGATGGTTTAGGGTACAGGTTAGGGGACGACAACGTTTTAGGGTGGGTGTACGTGTTAGGGTACGGGTTAGTGTTAGCGTACGGAATCGGATTAGGGGACGGGTTAGGGTAATGTTTCGGGTAAGGGTTAGGGTTAGGGTTAGGGTTACAGTTAGGGGACGTTTTAGGGTACAGGTTAGGGTACGACAACGGTTTAGGTGAGCGTACGTTTTAGGGCACGGGTTAGTGTTAGCCTACGGGTTCGGATTGGGGACGGGATAGTGTAAGGCTTCGGGTAAAGGTTAGGGTAAGGGTAAGTGTTAGGGTTAGGTTTAGGGTTAGGGGATGGGGAAGATTTAGAGAACAGGTTAGGGTACGACAACAGTTTAGGGTGAGCGTACGTGTTAGGGTATGGGTTAGTGTTAGCGTACGGGTTAGGATTAGGGGACGGGTTAGGGTAAGGCTTCGGGTAAGGGTTAGGTTTAGGGTTAGGGTTAGGATTAGGGTTAGGGGATGGACACGGTTTACGGTACAGTTTAGGGTACGACAACGGTTTAGGGTGAGCGTACGTGTTAGGCTATGTGTTAGTGTCAGCGTATGGTTTAGGATTAGGGGACGGTTTAGTGTAAGGCTTCGGGTAAGGTTTAGTGGTAGGGTTAGGCTTAGGGTTAGGGTTAGGGCACGGGGACGGTTTAGGGTACAGGTTAGGGTACGACAACGGTTTAGGTTGAGCGTATGTTTTAGGGCACGGTTTAGTGTTAGTGTACGGGTTAGGAATAGGGGACGGTTTAGTGTTAGGCTCCGGGTAAGGGTTAGTGTTAGGGTTAGGGTTACGGTTAGGGTTAGGGGACAGGGACGGTTTAGGGTACAGGTTAGGGTACGACAACGCTTTAGTGTGAGCGTACGTGTTAGGTTACGATTTAATATTAGCGTACGGGTTAGGATTAGGAGACGGGTTATGTTAAGGCTTCGGGAAAGGATTAGGGTTAGGGTTAGGGTTAGGGTTAAGGGACGGGGAAGGTTTAGGGTAGAGTTTAGGGTACGACAATGGTTCAGGGTGACCGTACGTTTTAGGGTATGTGTTATTGTTAGCGTACGGGTTAGGATTAGGGGACGGGTTAGGGTAAGGCTTCGGGTAAGGGTTAGATTTAGGGTTAGGGTTAGGGTTAGGGTTAGGGTTAGGGTTAGGGCACGGGGACGGTTTAGGGTACAGTTTAGGGTACGACAACGGTTTAGGTTGAGCGTATGTTTTAGGGCACGGGTTAGTGTTAGTGTACGGGTTAGGATTAGGGGACGGGTTAGGGTAAGGCTTTGGGTAAGGGTTAGGATTAGGGTGAGGTTAGGGTTAGGTTTAGGGGATGGGGACTGTTTAGGGTACAGGTTAGGGTACGACAACGGTTCAGGGTGAGCGTACGTGTTAGGGCACGGGTTAGTGTGAGCGTACGGGTTAGGATTAGGGGACGGTTAGGGTAAGGCTTCGGGGAATGGTTAGGGTTAGGGTTAGGGTTAGGTTTAGGGGACGGGGACGGGGACGGTTTAGGGTACAGGTTAGGTTAGGACAATGGTTTAGGGTGAGCGTACGTGTTAGGGTACGGGTTAGTGTTAGCATACGGGTTAGGATTAGGGGACGTGTTAGGGTAAGGCTTCGGGTAAGTGTTACGGTTAGGGTTAGGTTTAGGGTTAGGGGACGGGGACAGGGACGGTTTAGGGTACAGGTTAGGGTACGACAACGCTTTAGGGTGAGCGTATGTGTTAGGGCACGGGTTAGTGTTAGCGTACGGTTTAGGATTAGGGGATGGGTTAGGGTAAGGCTTCGGGTAAGGGTTAGGGTTAGGGTTAGGGGACGGTGTAGGGTACAGGTTAGAGTATGACAACATTTTAGGGTGAGCGTACGTCTCAGGGTATGGTTTAGTGATAGCGTACGGGTTAGGATTAGGGTACGGTTTAGTGTAAGGTTTCAGGTAAGGGTTAGGTTTAGGGTTAGGGTTAGGGGGCGGGGACTGTTTAGGGTACAGGTTAGGGTATGACAGTGGTTTAAGGTGAGCGTACGTGTTAGGGTACGGGTTAGTGTTAGCGTACGGGTTAGGAGTAGGGGACAGGTTAGGTTAAATATTCGGGTAAGGGTTAGTGTTAGGGTTCGGGTTAGGGTTAGGGGACGGGGACGGTTTAAGGTACAGGTTAGGGTACGTCCACGGTTTAGGGTGAGCGAACGTGTTAGAGTACGGGTTAGTGTTAGCGTATGGGTTAGCATTAGGGGACGGGTTAGGGTAAGGCTTCAGGTAAGGTTTAGGGTTAGGGTTAGGGGACGGGGACGCTTTAGGGTACATGTTAGTGTACGACAACGTTTTAGTGTGAGCGTACGTGTTAGGGTACGGGTTAGTGTTAGCGTACGGGTTAGGATTAGGGGACGGGTTAGGGTAAGGCTTCGGGTAAGGGTTAGGGTTGGGGTTAGGGTTGGGGTTAGGGTTAGGGTTAGGGTTAGGGGATGGGGACATTTTAGGGTACGACAACGGTTTAGGTTGAGCGTACATGTTGGGGTATGGGTTACTGTTAGTGCACGGCTTAGGATTAGGGGACGGGTTAGTGTTAGGCTTCGGGTAAGCGTTAGTGATAGGGTTAGGGTTACGGTTAGGGTTAGGGGACGGGGACGGTTTAGGGTACAGGTTAGGGTACGACAACGTTTTAGTGTGAGCGTACGTGTTAGGTTACAATTTAATGTTAGTGTACGGGTTAGGATTAGGGGACAGGTTATGTTAAGGCTTCGGGTAAGGATTAGGGTTAGGGTTAGGGTTAGGGTTAAGGGACGGGGACGGTTTAGGGTACAGTTTAGGGTACGTCAATGGTTCAGGGTGACAGTACGTTTTAGGGTACGTGTTATTGTTAGCGTACGGTTTAGGATTAGGGGACGGGTAAGGGTAAGGCTTCGGGTAAGGGTTAGGTTTAGGGTTAGGGTTAGGGTTAGGTATAGGGGACGGACACGGTTTAGGGTACAGGTTAGTGTACGAAAACGGTTTAGGGTGAGCGTACATGTTAGGCTACGTGTTAGTGTCAGCGTACGGTTTAGGATTAGGGGACGGGTTAGTGTAAGGCTTCGGGTAAGGTTTAGGGTTAGGGTTAGGGTTAGGGTTAGGGTTAGGGCACGGGGATGGTTGAGGGTACAGTTTAGGGTATGACAATTGTTTAGGGTGAGCATACGTGTTAGGGTACGGCTTAGTGTTAGCATATGGTTTAGGATTAGGGGACAGGTTATGGTAAGGCTTCGGGTAAGGGTTAGGGTTAGGGTTAGGGTCAGGGGACGGGGACGGTTTAGGGTACAGGTTAGGGTACGACAACGGTTTAGAGTGAGCGTACGTGTTAGGGTACGGTTTAGTGTTAGCGTACGGGTTAGGATTAGGGGACGTGTTAGGGTAAGGCTTTGGGTAAGGGTTAGCGTTAGGGTTAGGGGATGGGGACGGGGACGGTTTAGGGCAAAGGTTAGGGTACAACAACGTTTTAGGGTGAGCGTACGTGTTAGGGTACGGGTTAGTGTTAGCATACGGGTTAGGATTAGGGTCGGGTTAGGGTAAGGCTTCGGATAAGTGTTAGGTTTAGGGTTAGGGTTAGGGTTAGGGGATGGGGACAGTTTAGGTTACGACAACGGTTTAGGTTGAGCGTACATGTTGGGGTATGGGTTATTGTTAGCGCACGGCTTAGGATTAGGTGACGGGTTAGTGTTAGGCTTCGGGTAAGGGTTAGTGTTAGGGTTAGGGTTAGGGGCCATGGACGGTTTAGGGTACAGGTTAGGGTACGACAACGGTTTAGTGTGAGCGTACGTGTTAGGTTACGGTTTAGTGTTAGCGTACGGGTTAGGATTAGGGGACGGGTTATGGTAAGGCTTCGGGTAAGGATTAGGGTTAGGGTTAGGGTTAGGGTTAGGGTTAGGGTTAAGGGACGGGGACGGTTTAGGGTACAGTTTAGTGTACGACAACGGTTCAGGGTGACCGTACGTGTTAGGGTACGTGTTAGTGTTTTCGTACGGGTCATGTTTAGGGGACGGGTTAGGGTAAGGCTTCGGGTAAGGGTTAGGGTTAGGTTTAGGTTTAGTGTTAGGTTTAGGGGACGGACACGGTTCAGGGTACAGGTTAGGGTACGACAACGGTTTAGGGTGAGTGTACGTGTTAGGGTACGGGTTAGTGTTACAGTACGGGTTAGGATTGGGGACGGGTTAGGGTAAGGCTTCGGGTAAGCTTCAGGGTTAGGCTTAGCGTTATGGTTAGGGGACGGGGACGGGGACGGTTTAGGGTACAGGTTAGGTTACGACAACGGTTTAGGGTGATCGTACGTGTTAGGGTACGTGTTAGTGTCAGCGTACAGTTTAGGATTAGGGGACGGGTTAGGGTAAGGCTTCGGGTAAGGGTTAGGGTTAGGGTTAGGGTTAGGGTTAGGGTTAGGGGATGGGGACGGTTTAGGGTACAGGTTAGGGCACGACAAAAGTTTAGGTTGAGCGTACGTGTTAGGGTACGGGTTAGTGTTAGCATACGGGTTCGGATTAGGGGACCGGTTACGGTAAGGCTTCGGGTAAAAGCTAGGGTTAGGGTTAGGGTTAGGGTTAGGGTTAGGGTTATTAGACCGGGACGGTTTAGGGTACGACAACGGTTTAGATGAGCGTGCGTGTTAGGGTATGGGTTAGTGTTAGCGTACGGGTTAGGATTAAGGGTCGGGTTAGGGTAAGGCTTGGGGTAAGGTTTAGGTTTAGGGCTAGGTTTAGGGTTAGGGTTAGGGGACGGGGACGGTTTAGGGTACAAGTTAGGGTAGGACAATGGTTTAGGTTGAGCGTACATTTTAGGGCACAGTTTACTGTTAGCGTACGGGTTAGGATTAGAGGACGGGTTATGGTAAGGCTTCCGGTAAGGATTAGGGTTAAGGTTAGTTGACGGGGATGGTTTAGGGTACAGGTTAGTGTATGAGAATGGTTTAGGGTGAGCGTACGTGTTAGGATACGGGTTAGAGTTAGCGTATGGGTTAGGATTAGGGGACGGGTTAGTGTAAGGCTTCGGGTAAGGATTAGGGTTAGGGTTAGGGGACGGGGACGGTTTAGGGTACAGGTTAGGGTACGACAACGGTTTAGGGTGAGCGTATGTGTTAGGGCATGGGTTAGTTTTAGCGTATCGGTTAGGATTATGAGACGGGTTAGGGTAAGGCTTCGGGTAAGGCTTAGGGTTTGGGTTAGGGTTAGGGTTAGGGAACGGGGACGGGGACGGTTTAGTGTACTGGTTAGGGTACAACCACACTTTAGGGTGAGCGTACGTGTTAGGGCACGGGTTAGTGTTAGCGTACGGGTTAGGATTAGGGGACGGTTTAGGGCAAGGCTTCGGGTAAGGGTTAGGTTTAGGGTTAGGGTTAGGGGACGGGGACGGGGACGGGGACGGTTTAGGGTACAGGTTAGTGTACGACAGCGGTTTAGGGTGAGCGTACGTGTTAGGGTATGGGTTAATGTTAGCGTACGGGTTAGGATTAGGGCACGGGTTAGGGTAAGGCTTGGTGTAAGGGTTAGGGTTAGGGTTAGGGTTAGGGTTAGGGGAGGGGGACGGTTTAGGGTACAGGTTAGGGTAGGACAATGGTTTAGGTTCAGCGTACATGTTAGGGCACAGTTTACTGTTATCGTACGGGTTAGGATTAGAGGACGGGTTATGGTAAGGCTTCGGGTAAGGGTTAGGTTTAGATTTAGGGTTAGGGTTAGGGTTAGGGGACGGGGACGGTTTAGGGTACATGTTAGGGTACGACAACGGTTTAGGGTGAGCGTGCGTGTTAGGGTATGGGTTAGTGTTAGCGTACGGGTTAGGATTAGGTGATGGGTTAGGGTAAGGCTTTGTGTAAGGGTAAGGTTTAGGGTTAGTGTTACGGTTAGGGGACGGGGACGGTTTATGGCACAGGTTAGGGTAGGACAACGGTTTAGGGTGAGTGTACGTGTTAGGGTACGGGTTAGTGTTAGCATACAGGTTAGGATTAGGGGATGGGTTAGGGTAAGGCCTTGGGTAAGGGTTAGTGTTAGGTTTAGGTTTAGGGTTAGGGGATGGGGACAGGGACGGTTTAGGGTATAGGTTAGGGTACGTCAAAGGTTTAGGGTGACCGTACGTGTTAGGGCACGGGTTAGTGTTAGCGTACGGGTTAGGATTAGGTGACATGTTAGGGTAAGGCTTTGGGTAAGGGTTAGGGTTAGGGTTAGTGTTAGGGTTAGGGTAGGGGACGGAGACGGTTTAGGGTACAGGTTAGGGGACGACAACGTTTTAGGGTGGGTGTACGTGTTAGGGTACGGGTTAGTATTAGCGTACGGAATCGGATTAGGGGACGGGTTAGGGTAATGTTTCGGGTAAGGGTTAGGGTTAGGGTTAGGGTTACAGTTAGGGGACGTTTTAGGGTACAGGTTAGGGTACGACAACGGTTTAGGTGAGCGTACGTTTTAGGGCACGGGTTAGTGTTAGCCTACGGGTTCGGATTGGGGACGGGATAGTGTAAGGCTTCGGGTAAAGGTTAGGGTAAGGGTAAGTGTTAGGGTTAGGTTTAGGGTTAGGGGATGGGGAAGCTTTAGAGAACAGGTTAGGGTACGACAACAGTTTAGGGTGAGCGTACGTGTTAGGGTACGGGTAAGTGTTAGCTTACGGGTTAGGATTAGGGGACGGGTTAGGGTAAGGCTTCGGGTAAGGGTTAGGGTTAGGGTTAGGGTTAGGGTTAGGGTTAGGGTTAGAGTTAGGGGATGGACACGGTTTACGGTACAGTTTAGTGTACGACAACGGTTTAGGGTGAGCGTACGTGTTAGGCTATGTGTTAGTGTCAGCGTATGGTTTAGGATTAGGGGACGGTTTAGTGTAAGGCTTTGGGTAAGGTTTAGTGGTAGGGTTAGGCTTAGGGTTAGGGTTAGGGCACGGGGACGGTTTAGGGTACAGGTTAGTGTACGACAACGTTTTAGGGTGAGCGTACGTGTTAGGGTACGGGTTAGTGTTAGCGTACGGGTTAGGATTAGGGGACGGGTTAGGGTAAGGCTTCGGGTAAGGTTTAGGGTTAGGGTTAGGGGACGGGGACGCTTTAGGGTACAGGTTAGTGTACGACAACGTTTTAGGGTGAGCGTACGTGTTAGGGTACGGGTTAGTGTTAGCGTACGGGTTAGGATTAGGGGACGGGTTAGGGTAAGGCTTCGGGTAAGGGTTAGGGTTGGGGTTAGTGTTAGGGTTAGGGTTAGGGGTTGGGGACAGTTTAGGGCACGACAACGGTTTAGGTTGAGCGTACATGTTGGGGTATGGGTTACTGTTAGTGCACGGCTTAGGATTAGGGGACGGGTTAGTGTTAGGCTTCGGGTAAGCGTTAGTGATAGGGTTAGGGTTACGGTTAGGGTTAGGGGACGGGGACGGATTAGGGTACAGGTTAGGGTACGACAACGGTTTAGTGTGAGCGTACGTGTTAGGTTACAATTTAATGTTAGTGTACGGGTTAGGATTAGGGGACGGGTTATGTTAAGGCTTCGGGTAAGGTTTAGGGTTAGGGTTAGGGTTAGGGTTAGGGTTAAGGGACGGGGACGGTTTAGGGTACAGTTTAGGGTACGACAATGGTTCAGGGTGACCGTACGTTTTAGGGTACGTGTTATTGTTAGCGTACGGGTTAGGATTAGCAGACGGGTAAGGGTAAGGCTTCGGGTAAGGGTTAGGTTTAGGGTTAGGGTTAGGGTTAGGTATAGGGGACGGACACGGTTTAGGGTACAGGTTAGTGTACGAAAACGGTTTAGGGTGAGCGTACGTGTTAGGCTACGTGTTAGTGTCAGCGTACGGTTTAGGATTAGGGGACGGGTTAGTGTAAGGCTTCGGGTAAGGGTTAGGGTTAGGGTTAGGGTTAGGGTTAGGGTTAGGGCACGGGGATGGTTGAGGGTACAGTTTAGGGTACGACAATTGTTTAGGGTGAGCATACGTGTTAGGGTACGGCTTCGTGTTAGCGTATGGTTTAGGATTAGGGGACAGGTTATGGTAAGGCTTCGGGTAAGGGTTAGTGTTAGGGTTAGGGTTAGGGGACGGGGACGGTTTAGGGTACAGGTTAGGGTACGACAACGGTTTAGAGTGAGCGTACGTGTTAGGGTACGGTTTAGTGTTAGCGTACGGGTTAGGATTAGGGGACGTGTTAGGGTAAGGCTTTGGGTAAGGGTTAGCGTTAGGGTTAGGGGACGGGGACGGTTTAGGGCAAAGGTTAGGGTACAACAACGTTTTAGGGTGAGCGTACGTGTTAGGGTACGGGTTAGTGTTAGCATACGGGTTAGGATTAGGGGACAGGTTAGGGTAAGGCTTCGGGTAAGTGTTAGGGTTAGGGTTAGGGTTAGGGTTAGGGGATGGGGACAGTTTAGGGTACGACAACGGTTTAAGTTGAGCGTACATGTTGGGGTATGGGTTATTGTTAGCGCACGGCTTAGGATTAGGGGACGGGTTAGTGTTAGGCTTCGGGTAAGGGTTAGTGTTAGGGTTAGGGTTAGGGGCCAGGGACGGTTTAGGGTACAGGTTAGGGTACGACAACGGTTTAGTGTGAGCGTACGTGTTAGGTTACGGTTTAGTGTTAGCGTACGGGTTAGGATTAGGGGACGGGTTATGGTAAGGCTTCGGGTAAGGATTAGGGTTAGGGTTAGGGTTAGGGTTAGGGTTAGGGTTAAGGGACGGGGACGGTTTAGGGTACAGTTTAGGGTACGACAATGGTTCAGGGTGACCGTAAGTGTTAGGGTACGTGTTAGTGTTAGCGTACGGGTTAGGATTAGGGGACGGGTTCGGTAAGGCTTCGGGTAAGGGTTAAGTTTAGGGTTAGGGTTAGGGTTAGGTTTAGGGGACGGACACGGTTTAGGGTACAGGTTAGGGTACGACAACCGTTTATGGTGAGCGTACGTGTTAGGGTATGGGTTAGTGTTACCGTACAGGTTAGAATTAGGGGACGGGTTAGGGTAAGGCTTCGGGTAAGCTTCAGGTTTAGGGTTAGGGTTAGGGATTGGGGACGGGGACGGGGACGGTTTAGGGTATAGGTTAGGGTACGACAACGGTATAGGGTGAGAGTACGTGTTAGGGTACGGGTTAGTGTTAGCATACAGGTTAGAATTAGGGGACCGATTAGGGTAAGGTTTTGGGTAAGGGTTAGTGTTAGGGTTTGGGTTAGGGTTAGGGTTAGGGGACGGGGACGGGGACGGGGACGGATTACGGTACAGTTTAGTGTACGACAATATTTCAGGGTGAGCGTCCGTGTTAGGTTACGCGTTAGTGTCAGCGTACGGTTTAGGATTAGGGGACAGGTTAGGGTAAGGCTTCACGTAAGGTTTAGGGTTAGGGTTAGGTTAGGGGACGGGGACGGTTTAGGGTATAAGTTAGGGTACGACAATGGTTAAGGGTGAGCGTACATGTTAGGGTACTGGTTAGTGTTAGCGTACGGGTTAGGGTTAGGGGACCGGTTAGTGTAAGGCTTCGGGTAAAAGCTAGGGTTAGGGTTAGGGTTAGGGTTAGGGTTAGGGGACGAGGATGGTTTAGGGAAAAGTTTAGGGTACGAGAACAGTTTAGGGTGAGCGTACATGTTAGGGTACGGGTTAGTGTTAGCGTATGGTTTAGGATTGGGGGACGGGTTAGGGTAAAGCTTTGCGTAATGGTTAGGGTTAGGGTTAGGGTTAGGGTTAGGGGACAGGGACAGTTTAGTGTACAGGTTAGTGTACGACAACGGTTTAGGGTGAGCGTACGTGTTAGGGCATGGGTTAGTGTTAGCGTACGATTTAGGTTTAGTTGACGTGTTAGGGTAAGGCTTTGGGTAAGTGTTAGGGTTAGGGTTAGGGTTAGGGTTAGGGGACGGGGACGGTTTAGGTTACAAGTTAGGGTACGACAACGGTTTACGGTGAGCGTACGTGTTAGTGTACGGGTTAGTGTTAGCGTACGGGTTAGGATTAGGGTACGGGTTAGGGTAAGGATTCGGGTAAGGGTTAGTGTTAGGGTTAGGGTTATGGTTAGCGGTAGGGGACAGGGACGGTTTAGGGTACAGGTTAGTGTACGACAACGGTTTAGGTTGAGCGTACGTGTTAGGTTACGGTTTAGTGTTAATGTATGGGTTAGGATTAGGGGACGGGTTATGGTAAGGCTTTGGGTAAGGATTAGGGTTTTGGTTAGGGTTAGGGTTAGGGTTAAGGGACGGGGACGGTTTAGGGTACAGTTTAGTGTACGACAACGGTTCAGGGTGACCGTACGTGTTAGGGTACGTGTTAGTGTTTTCGTACGGGTCATGTTTAGGGGACGGGTTAGGGTAAGGCTTCGGGTAAGGGTTAGAGTTAGGTTTAGGTTTAGTGTTAGGTTTAGGGGACGGACACGGTTCAGGGTACAGGTTAGGGTACGACAACGGTTTAGGGTGAGTGTACGTGTTAGGGTACGGGTTAGTGTTACAGTACGGGTTAGGATTGGGGACGGGTTAGGGTAAGGCTTCGGGTAAGCTTCAGGGTTAGGCTTAGCGTTATGGTTAGGGGACGGGGACGGGGACGGTTTAGGGTACAGGTTAGGTTACGACAACGGTTTAGGGTGATCGTACGTGTTAGGGTACGTGTTAGTGTCAGCGTACAGTTTAGGATTAGGGGACGGGTTAGGGTAAGGCTTCGGGTAAGGATTAGGGTTAGGGTTAGGGTTAGGGTTAGGGGTTGGGGACGGTTTAGGGTACAGGTTAGGGCACGACAAAAGTTTAGGTTGAGCGTACGTGTTAGGGTACGGGTTAGTGTTAGCATACGGGTTCGGATTAGGGGACCGGTTAGGGTAAGGCTTCGGGTAAAAGCTAGGGTTAGGATTAGGGTTAGGGTTAGGGTTAGGGTTATTAGACGGGGACGGTTTAGGTTACATGTTAGGGTACGACAACGGTTTAGGGTGAGCGTGCGTGTTAGGGTATTGGTTAGTGTTAGCGTACGGGTTAGGATTAAGGGTCGGGTTAGGGTAAGGCTTGGGGTAAGGTTTAGGTTTAGGGCTAGGTTTAGGGTTAGGGTTAGGGGACGGGGACGGTTTAGGGTACAAGTTAGGGTAGGACAATTGTTTAGGTTGAGTGTACATTTTAGGGCACAGTTTACTGTTAGCGTACGGGTTAGGATTAGAGGACGGGTTATGGTAAGGCTTCGGGTAAGGGTTAGGGTTAAGGTTAGTTGACGGGGATGGTTTAGGGTACAGGTTAGTGTATGAGAATGGTTTAGGGTGAGCGTACGTGTTAGGATACGGGTTAGAGTTAGCGTATGGGTTAGGATTAGGGGACGGGTTAGTGTAAGGCTTCGGGTAAGGATTAGGGTTAGGGTTAGGGGACGGGGACGGTTTAGGGTACAGGTTAGGGTACGACAACGGTTTAGGGTGAGCGTATGTGTTAGGGCATGGGTTAGTTTTAGCGTATCGGTTAGGATTATGAGACGGGTTAGGGTAAGGCTTCGGGTAAGGCTTAGGGTTTGGGTTAGGGTTAGGGTTAGGGAACGGGGACGGGTACGGTTTAGTGTACTGGTTAGGGTACAACCACACTTTAGGGTGAGCGTACGTGTTAGGGCACGGGTTAGTGTTAGCGTACGGGTTAGGATTAGGGGACGGGTTAGGGTAAGGCTTCGGGTAAGGGTTAGGTTTAGGGTTAGGGTTAAGGGTCGGGGACAGGGACGGTTTAGGGTACAGTTTAGTGTACGACAACAGTTTAGGGTGAGCGTACATGTTAGGGTACGGGTTAGTGTTAGCGTACGGGTTAGGATTATGAGACGGGTTAGGGTAAGGCTTCGGGTAAGCTTTAGGGTTAGGATAAGGGTTATGGTTAGGGTTAGGGTAGAGGGACGGTTTAGGGTACAGTTTAGTGTACGACAACAGTTTAGGGTGAGCGTACATGTTAGGGTACGGGTTAGTGTTAGCGTACGGGTTAGGATTAGGGGACAGGTTAGAGTAAGGCTCCGGGTATGGGTTAGGGTTAGGGTTAGCGTTAGGGTTA
Source organism: Delphinapterus leucas (assembly GCF_059928025.1). NCBI lineage: Eukaryota > Metazoa > Chordata > Mammalia > Artiodactyla > Monodontidae > Delphinapterus > Delphinapterus leucas. Next base: position 882,666 of record NW_028322280.1, read on the forward strand.
GGGGACGGAGACGGTTTAGGTTACAGGTTAGTGTACGACAACGTTTTAAGGTGAGCGTACGTGTAAGGGTACGGGATAGTGTTAGCGTACGGGTTAGGAATAGGTGACATGTTAGGGTAAGGTTTCGGGTAAGGGCTAGTGTTAGGAGATGGGGACGGGACGGTTTAGGGTACAGGTTAGTGTACGAGAACGGTTTAGGTTGAGCATACGGGTTAGGTTACGGGTTAGTGTTAGCGTAAGGATTAGGATTAGGGGACGGGTTAGGGTAAGGCTTTGGGTAATGTTTAGGGTTAGGGTTAGGGTTAGGGTTAGGGGACAGGGACGGTTTAATGTACAGGTTAGTGTATGACAACGGTTTAGGGTGAGCGTACGTGTTAGGGTACGGCTTAGAGTTAGCGTACGGGTTAGGATTAGAGGACGGGTTAAGTTAAGGCTTCGGGTAAGGTTTAGGGTTAGGGTTAGGGGACGGGGACGGTTTAGGTTACAGGTTAGTGTACGAGAACGGTTTAGGGTGAGCGTACGTGTTAGGGTATGGCTTAGAGTTAGCGTACGGGTTAGGATTAGGGGACGGGTTAGGGGAAGGCTTCGGGTAAGGTTTAGGGTTAGGGTTAGGGTTAGGCGACGGGGACGGTTTAGGGTACAGTTTAGGGTACGACAGCGGTTTAGGGTGAGCGTACGTGTTAGGGCACGGGTTAGGGTTAGCGTACGGTTTAGGATTAGGGGACGAGTTAGGGGAAGGTTTCGGGTAAGGGTTCGGTTTGGGGTTAGTTTTAGGGTTAGGGTTAAGGTACAGGGACGGTTTAGGGTACAGGTTAGGGTAAGACAACGGTTTAGGGTGAGTGTACATGTTAGGGCAAGGGTTACTGTTAGCGTAAGTGTTAGGATTAGGGGACAGGTTAGGGTAAGGCTTCGGGTAAGGGTTAGGGTTAGGGTTCGGGTTAGGGTTAGGAGACGGGGACGGGGATGGGGATGGTTTAGGGTACAGGTTAGGGTACGACAATGATTTATGGTGAGCCTACGTGTTAGGGCACGGGTTAGTGTTAGCGTACGGGTTATGATTATGGGACGGGTTAGGGTAAGGCTTCGGGTAAGGGTTAGGATTAGGGTTAGGTTTAGGGTTAGGGTTAGGGGATGGGGCGGTTTAGGGTACAGGTTAGGTTACAACAACGTTTTAGGGTGAGCGTACGTGTTAGGTTACGGTTTAGTGTTAGCGTACGGGTTAGGATTAGGGGACGGGTTATGGTAAGGCTTCGGGTAAGGATTAGGGTTAGGGTTAGGGTTAGGGTTAGGGTTAGGGTTAAGGGACGGGGACGGTTTAGGGTACAGTTTAGTGTACGACAATGGTTCAGGGTGACCGTAAGTGTTAGGGTACGTGTTAGTGTTAGCGTACGGGTTAGGATTAGGGGACGGGTTAGGGTAAGGCTTCGGGTAAGGGTTAAGGTTAGGGTTAGGGTTAGGGTTAGGTTTAGGGGACGGACACGGTTTAGGGTATAAGTTAGGGTACGACAACCGTTTAGGGTGAGCGTACGTGTTAGGGTATGGGTTAGTGTTACCGTACGGGTTAGAATTAGGGGACGGGTTAGGGTAAGGCTTCGGGTAAGCTTCAGGGTTAGGGTTAGGGTTAGGGATAGGGGACGGGGACGGGGACGGTTTAGGGTATAGGTTAGGGTACGACAATGGTTTAGGGTGAGAGTACGTGTTAGGGTACGGGTTAGTGTTATCATACGGGTTAGAATTAGGGGACCGATTAGGGTAAGGCTTTGGTTAAGGGTTAGGGTTAGGGTTTGGGTTAGGGTTAGGGTTATGGGACGGGGACGGGGACGGGGACGGATTAGGGTACAGTTTAGTGTACGACAATGTTTTAGGGTGAGCGTCCGTTTTAGGGTACGCGTTAGTGTCAGCGTACGGTTTAGGATTAGGGGACAGGTTAGGGTAAGGCTTCACGTAAGTGTTAGGGTTAGGGTTAGGTTAGGGGAAGGGGACGGTTTAGGGTATAGGTTAGGGTACGACAATGGTTAAGGGTGAGCGTACATGTTAGGGTACTGGTTAGTGTTAGCGTACGGGTTAGGGTTAGGGGACCGGTTAGTGTAAGGCTTCGGGTAGAAGCTAGGGTTAGGGTTAGGGTTAGGGTTAGGGTTAGGGGACGAGGATGGTTTAGGGAACAGTTTAGGGTACGAGAACGGTTTAGGGTGAGCGTACATGTTAGGGTACGGGTTAGTGTTAGCGTATGGTTTAGGATTGGGGGACGGGTTAGGGTAAAGCTTTGCGTAATGGTTAGGGTTAGGGTTAGGGTTAGGGTTAGGGGACAGGGACAGTTTAGTGTACAGGTTAGTGTACGACAACGGTTTAGGGTGAGCGTACGTGTTAGGGCATGGGTTAGTGTTAGCGTACGATTTAGGTTTAGTTCACGTGTTAGGGTAAGGCTTTGGGTAAGTGTTAGGGTTAGGGTTAGGGTTAGGGTTAGGGGACGGGGACGGTTTAGGTTACAAGTTAGGGTACGACAACGGTTTACGGTGAGCGTACGTGTTAGTGTACGGGTTAGTGTTAGCGTACGGGTTAGGATTAGGGTACGGGTTAGGGTAAGGCTTCGGGTAAGGGTTAGTGTTAGGGTTAGGGTTATGGTTAGGGGTAGGGGACAGGGACGGTTTAGGGTACAGGTTAGTGTACGACAACGGTTTAGGTTGAGCGTACGTGTTAGGTTACGGTTTAGTGTTAATGTATGGGTTAGGATTAGGGGACGGGTTATGGTAAGGCTTCGGGTAAGGATTAGGGTTTTGGTTAGGGTTAGGGTTAGGGTTAAGGGACAGGGACGGTTTAGGGTACAGTTTAGTGTACGACAACGGTTCAGGGTGACCGTACGTGTTAGGGTACGTGTTAGTGTTTTCGTACGGGTTATGTTTAGGGGACGGGTTAGGGTAAGGCTTCGGGTAAGGGTTAGGGTTAGGTTTAGGTTTAGTGTTAGGTTTAGGGGACGGACACGGTTCAGGGTACAGGTTAGGGTACGACAACGGTTTAGGGTGAGTGTACGTGTTAGGGTACGGGTTAGTGTTACAGTACGGGTTAGGATTGGGGACGGGTTAGGGTAAGGCTTCGGGTAAGCTTCAGGGTTAGGCTTAGCGTTATGGTTAGGGGACGGGGACGGGGACGGTTTAGGGTACAGGTTAGGTTACGACAACGGTTTAGGGTGATCGTACGTGTTAGGGTACGTGTTAGTGTCAGCGTACAGTTTAGGATTAGGGGACGGGTTAGGGTAAGGCTTCGGGTAAGTGTTAGGGTTAGGTTTAGGGGACGGGGACGGGGATGGGGATGGTGTAGGGTACAGGTTAGGGTACGACAATGATTTATGGTGAGCCTACGTGTTAGGGCACGGGTTAGTGTTAGCGTACGGGTTATGATTATGGGACGGGTTAGGGTAAGGCTTCGGGTAAGGGTTAGGATTAGGGTTAGGTTTAGGGTTAGGGTTAGGGGATGGGGCGGTTTAGGGTACAGGTTAGGGTACGACCACAGTTTAGTGTGAGCGTACATGTTAGGGTAAGGGTTAGTTTTAGCCTACGGCTTAGGATTAGGGGACGAGTTAGGGTAAGGTTTCGGGTAAGTGTTAGGGTTAGGGTTAGGGTTAGGGGACGGGGATTGGGATGGTTTAGGGTACAGGTTAGGGTAGGACAACGGTTTAGGGTGAGCGTACATGTTAGGGCACAGTTTACTGTTAGCGTACAGGTTAGGATTAGATGACGGGTAAGGGTAAGGCTTCGGGTAAGGGTTAGGGTTAGGGGACGGTTTAGGGTACAGGTTAGGGTACGACAAAGGTTTAGGGTGAGCGTACGTGTTAGGGCATGGGTTAGTTTTAGCGTATCGGTTAGGATTACGGGATGGGTTACGGTAAGGCTTCGGGTAAGAGTTAGGGTTTGTGTTAGGGTTAGGGGACGGGGACGGGGACGGTTTAGGGTACAGGTTAGGGTACGACAAAGGTTTAGGGTGAGCGTACGTGTTAGGATAATTGTTAGTGTAAGCGTACGGGTTAGAATTAGTGGACGGGTTAGGGTAAGGCTTCGAGTAAGGGTTAAGTTTAGGGTTAGGGTTTTGGTTAGGGTTAGGGGACGGGGACGGTTTAGAGTACAGGTTAGGGTAGGACAACGGTTTAGGGTGAGGGTACATGTTAGGGCACAGTTTACCGTTAGCGTACAGGTTAGGATTAGAGGACGGGTTAGGGTAAGGCTTCGGGTAAGGGTTAGGGTTAGGGTTAGGGTTAGGGGACGGTTTAGGGTACAGGTTAGTGTACGACAATGGTTTAGGTTGAGCGTACGTGTTAGGGCACAGGTTAGTGTTAGCGTACGGGTTAGGTTTAGGGGACGGTTTAGGGTAAGGCTCCGGGTAAGGGTTAGGGTTTTGGTTAGGGTTAGGGTTAGGGTTAGGGCACGGGAACGGTTTAGGGTACACGTTAGGGTACAACACTGCTTTAGGGTGAGCGTACGTGGTAGGGTATGTGTTAGTGTTAGCGAACGGGTTAGGATTAGGGGACGGGTTAGGTTAAGCTTCGGGTAAGGGTTAGGGTTAGGGTTAGGTTTAGGGTAAGTGTTAGGGCATGGGGAGGGTTTAGGGTACAGGTTAGGCTACGACAACTGTTTAGGCTGAGCGTACGTGTTAGGGTACGTGTTAGAGTTAGCGTACGGTTTAGGATTAGGGGACGGGTTAGGGTAAGCCTTCGGGTAAGTGTTAGTGTTAGGGTTAGGGTTACGGTTATGTTTAGGCGACGGGGACTGTTTAGGGTACAGCTTAGGTTAAGATAACGGTTTACGGTGAGCGAACATGTTAGGGTACGGGTTAGTGTTAGCGTACGGTTTAGGATTAGAGGACGGGTTAGGGTAAGGCTCCGGGTAAGGTTTAGGGTTAGGGTTAGGGTATGGGGACGGTTTAAGGTACAGGTTAGTGTACGAGAATGGTTTAGAGTGAGCCTATGTGTTAGGGTACGGGTTAGTGTTAGCGTACGGGTTAGGATTAGGGGACAGGTTAGTGTAAGGCTTCGGGTAAGGGTTAGGGTTAGGGTTAGGGGACAGGAACGGGGAAGGTTTAGGGTACAGGATAGGATTTGACAACAGTTTGGGGTGTGCGTACGTGTTAGGGTAAGGGTTAGTGTTAGCGTACGGGTTAGGATTAGGGGACAGGTTAGGGTAAGGCTTCAGTTAAGGGTTAGGTTTAGGGTTAGGGGACGGGCACGGGGAAGGTTTAGGGTACAGGATAGGATATGACAACAGTTTAGAGTGTGCGTACGTGTTAGGGTCAGGTTTAGTGTTAGCGTACGGGTTAGGATTAGGGGACGGGTTAGGGTAAGGCTTCGGGTAAGGGTTAGGGTTAGGGTTAAGATTAGGGTACGGGGACTGTTTAGGGTATAGGTTAGGGTACGACAACGGTTTAGGGTGAGCATACGTGTTAGGGTATGTGTTAGTGTTAGCGTACAGGTTAGGATTGGGGACTTGTTAGGGTAAGGCTTCGGGTAAGGGTTAGGGTTAGGGTTATTGTTAGGGGACGGGGACGGGGACGGTTTAGGGTAGAGGTTAGTGTACGACAACTCTTTAGGGTGAGCGTACATGTTAGGTTACGGGTTAGAGTTAGCGTATAGGTTAGGAATATGGGACGGGTTAGGGTAAGGCTACGGTAAGGGTGAGGTTTAGGGTTAAGTTTAGGGGATGGGGACGGTTTAGGGTACAGGTTATGGTACGACAACGGTTTAGGGTGAGCATACGTGTTAGGGTACAGGTTAGTGTTAGCGTACGGGGTAGGATTATGGGAGAGGTTAGGGTAAGGCGTCGGGTAAGGGTTAGGGTTAGGGTTAGGGTTAATGGTCAGGGACAGGGACGGTTTAGGGTACAGTTTAGGGTACGACAACCGTTTAGGGTGAGCGTACATGTTAGGGTACGGGTTAGTGTTAGCGTACGGGTTAGGATTATGGGACGGGTTAGGGTACAGCTTCGGGTAAGCTTTAGGGTTAGGATAAGGGTTAGGGTTAGGGTTAGGGTAGAGGGACGGTTTAGGGTACAGGTTAGGGTACGACAACGGTTTAGGGTGAGGGTACGTGTTAGGGCAAGGGTTAGTGTTAGCGTACGGGTTAGGTTTAGGGGACAGGTTAGGGTAAGGCTCCGGGTAAAGGTTAGGGTTAGTGTTAGGGTTAGGGTTAGGGGACGGAGACGGTTTATGTTACAGGTTAGTGTACGACAACGTTTTAAGGTGAGCGTACGTGTAAGGGTACGGGATAGTGTTAGCGTACGGGTTAGGAATAGGCGACATGTTAGGGTAAGGTTTCGGGTAAGGGCTAGGGTTAGGGGACGGGGACGGGATGGTTTAAGGTACAGGTTAGGGTATGACAACGGTTTAGGGTGAGCGCACGTATTAGGGTACGGGTTAGTGTTAGCGTACAGATTAGGATTATGGGACGGGTTAGCGTAAGGCTTTGGGTAAGGGTTAGGGTGAGGGTTAGGGTTAGGGGAAGGGGACGACTTAGGGTACAGGTTAGGCTATGACAAAGTTTTAGGGTGAGCGTACGTGTTAGGGTACGGGTTAGTGTTAGCGTATGGTTTAGAATTGGGGGCCGAGTTAGGGTAAGGCTTCGGGTAAGGGTTAGGGATAGTGTTAGGGTTAGGGTTAGGGGACGGGGATGGTTTAGGGTACAGGTTAGGGTAGGAAAACGATTTAGGGTGAGCGTACGTGTTAGGGTACGGGTTAGTGTTAGCGTACGGGTTAGGATTATGGGACGGGTTAGGGTAAGGCTTCGGGTAAGTGTTAGTGTTAGGGTTACGGTTAGAGTTAGGGTTAGGGTTAGGGTACAGGGACGGTTCAGGGTACAGTTTAGGGTACGACAATAGTTTAGGGTGAGTGTACGTGTTAGGGCAAGGGTTAGTGTTAGCATACGGGTTAGGATTAGGGGACAGATTAGGGTAAGGCTTCGGGTAAGAGTTAGGGTTAGGGTTAGGGTTAGGGTTAGGGGACGGGGACGGTTTAGGTTACAGGTTAGTGTACGACAACAGTTTAGGGTGAGCGTATGTGTTAGGGTACTTGTTAGTGTTAGCGTACGGGTTAGGATTGGGGACGGGTTAGGGTAAGGCTTCGCGTAAGGGTTAGGGTTAGGGTTAGGGCTAGGGGACGGTGACGGTTTAGGGTACAGGTTAGGGTACGACAACGGTTTAGGGTGAGGGTACGTGTTAGGACACGGGTTAGTGTTAGCGTACGGATTAGTATTAGGGGACGGGTTAGTGTAATGCTTCGAGTAAGTGTTAGGGTTAGGGTTAGGGTTAGGGTTAGGGGACGGGGACGGTTTAGGGTACATGTTATGGTACGACAAAGATTTAGGGTGAGCGTGCGTGTTAGGGTATGGGTTAGTGTTAGCGGGTTAGGATTAAGGGTCGGGTTAGGGTAAGGCTTGGGGTAAGGTTTAGGTTTAGGGCTAGGTTTAGGGTTAGGGTTAGGGGACGGGGACGGTTTAGGGTACAAGTTAGGGTAGGACAATGGTTTATGTTGAGCGTACATTTTAGGGCACAGTTTACTGTTAGCGTACGGGTTAGGATTAGAGGACGGGTTATGGTAAGGCTTCGGGTAAGGGTTAGGGTTAAGGTTAGTTGACGGGGATGTTTTAGGGTACAGCTTAGTGTATGAGAATGGTTTAGGGTGAGCGTACGTGTTAGGATACGGGTTAGAGTTAGCGTATGGGTTAGGATTAGGGAACGGGTTAGTGTAAGGCTTCGGGTAAGGATTAGGGTTAGGGTTAGGGGACGGGGACGGTTTAGGGTACATGTTAGGGTACGACAATGGTTTAGGGTGAGCGTATGTGTTAGGGCATGGGTTAGTTTTAGCGTATCGGTTAGGATTATGAGACGGGTTAGGGTAAGGCTTCGGGTAAGGCTTAGGGTTTGGGTTAGGGTTAGGGTTAGGGAACGGGGACGGGGACGGGTTAGTGTACAGGTTAGGGTACGACCACACTTTAGGGTGAGCGTACGTGTTAGGGCACGGGTTAGTGTTAGCGTACGGGTTAGGATTAGGGGACGGGTTAGGGTAAGGCTTCGGGTAAGGGTTAGGTTTAGGGTTAGGGTTAGGGGACGGGGACGGGGACGGGGACGGTTTAGGGTACAGGTTAGTGTACGACAGCGGTTTAGGGTGAGCGTACGTGTTAGGGTATGGGTTAGTGTTAGCGTACGGTTTAGGATTAGGGCACGGGTTAGGGTAAGGCTTGGTGTAAGGGTTAGGGTTAGGGTTAGGGTTAGGGTTAGGGGAGGGGGACGGTTTAGGGTACAGGTTAGGGTAGGACAATGGTTTAGGTTCAGCGTACATGTTAGGGCAGAGTTTACTGTTAGCGTACGGGTTAGGATTAGAGTACGGGTTATGGTAAGGCTTCGGGTAAGGGTTAGGTTTAGGTTTAGGGTTAGGGTTAGGGTTAGGGGACGGGGACGGTTTAGGGTACATGTTAGGGTACGACAACGGTTTAGGGTGAGCGTGCGTGTTAGGGTACGGGTTAGTTTTAGCGTACGGGTTAGGATTTGGGGACGGGTTAGTGTAAGGCGTAGGGTAAGGGTTAGGGTTAGGGTTTGGGGATGGGGACGGTTCAGGGTACAGGTTAGGGTACGTCAACGGTTTAGGGTGAGCGTACGTGTTAGGGTACGGGTTAGTGTTAGTGTACTGGTTAGTATTAGGGGACGGGTTAGGGTAAGGCTTCGGGTAAGGGTTAGGGTTAGGGTTAGGGTTAGGGTTACGGTTAGGGTTAAGGGACGGGGACGGTTTAGGGTAAAGGTTAGTGTACGACAAATGTTTAGGGTGAGCGTACGTGATAGGGTATGGGTTAGTGTTAGCGTACGTGATAGGATCAGGGGACGGGTTTGGGTAAGTCTTCGGGTAAGGGTTATGGTTAGGGTTAGGGTTAGGGAACGGGGACGGTTTAGGGTACAGGTTAGGGTACGACAACGGTTTAGGGTGAGCGTATGTGTTAGGGCACGGTTTACTGTTAGCGTACGTGTTAGGATTAGAGGACGGGTTAGTTTAAGGTTTCGGGTAATTGTTAGGGTTAGGGTAAGGGTTACGGGATGGGGATGGTTTAGGGTACAGGTTAGGGTACGACAAAGTTTTAGGGTGAGCGTACGTGTTAGGACTCGGTTTAGTGTTAGCGTACGGGTTAGGATTAAGGGACGGGTTAGGGTAAGGCTTCGGTTAAGGGTTAGGGTTAGGGTTAGGTTTAGGGTTACTGTTAGGGGACGGGGACGGTTTAGGGTACAGGTTAGTTTACGACAACGGTTTAGGGTGAGCGTACGTGGTAGGGTACGGGTTAGGGTTAGCGTACGGGATAGGATTATGGGATGGGTTAGGGTAAAGCTTCGGGTAAAGTTTAGGTTTTGGTTTAGGGTTAGGGTTAGGATTAGGGGACGGGGACGGTTTAGGGTACAGGTTGGGGTACGACAACGGTTTAGGGTGAGCGTACGTGTTAGGGTACGGGTTAGTGTTAACGTACGGGTTAGGATTAGGACACGGGTTAGGGTAAGGCTTCGGGTATGTGTTAGGGTTACGGTTAGGGACGGGGACGGTTTAGGGTACAGGTTAGGGTGTGACAACATTTTACGGTGAGTGTACGTGTTAGGGTACGGTTTAGTGTTAGCGTACGGGTTAGGTTTAGTGGACTGGTTAGTGTAAGGCTTCGGTAAGGGTTAGGTTTAGGTTTAGGATTAGGGTTAGGGGACGGGGACGGTTTATGGTAAAGGTTAGTGTACGACAACGGTTTAGGGTGAGCGTACGTGTTAGGGTACGAGTTAGTGTTAACGTACGGGTTAGGATTAGGGGACGGGTTAGGGGAAGGCTTCGGGTAAGGGCTAGGGTTAGGTTTAGGGTTGGGTTTAGGGGATGGGGACGGTTTAGGGTACAGGTTAGGGTACGACAACGGTTTAGAGTGAGCATACGTGTTAGGGTACAGGTTAGTGTTTGCGTACGGGTTAGGATTAGGGCACGGGTTAGGGTAAGGCTTGGTGTAAGGGTTAGGGTTAGGGTTAGGGTTAGGGTTAGGGGAGGGGGACGGTTTAGGGTACAGGTTAGGGTAGGACAATGGTTTAGGTTCAGCGTACACGTTAGGGCACAGTTTACTGTTAGCGTACGGGTTAGGATTAGAGGACGGGTTATGGTAAGGCTTCGGATAAGGGTTAGGTTTAGGTTTAGGGTTAGGGTTAGGCTTAGGGGACGGGGACGGTTTAGGGTACATGTTAGGGTATGACAACGGTTTAGGGTGAGCGTGCGTGTTAGGGTACGGGTTAGTGTTAGCGTATGGTTTAGGATTTGGGGACGGGTTAGTGTAAGGCGTCGGGTAAGGGTTAGGGTTAGGGTTAGGGTTAAGGGTCGGGGACAGGGACGGTTTAGGCTACAGCTTAGGGTACGACAACAGTTTAGGGTGAGCGTACATATTAGGGTACGGGTTAGTGTTAGCGTACGGGTTAGGATTATGGGACGGTTTAGGGTAAGGCGTCGGGTAAGGGTTAGGGTTAGGGTTAGGGTTAGGGTTAATGGTCAGGGACAGGGACGGTTTAGGGTACAGTTTAGGGTACGACAACCGTTTAGGGTGAGCGTACATGTTAGGGTACGGGTTAGTGTTAGCGTACGGGTTAGGATTATGGGACGGGTTAGGGTAAGGCTTCGGGTAAGCTTTAGGTTTAGGATAAGGGTTAGGGTTAGGGTTAGGGTAGAGGGACGGTTTAGGGTACAGTTTAGGGTACGACAACGGTTTAGGGTGAGCGTACGTGTTAGGGCAAGGGTTAGTGTTAGCGTACGGGTTAGGATTAGGGGACAGGTTAGGGTAAGGCTCCGGGTAAAGGTTAGGGTTAGGGTTAGGGTTAGGGTTAGTGTTAGGGGACGGAGACGGTTTAGGTTACAGGTTAGTGTACGACAACGTTTTAAGGTGAGCGTACGTGTAAGGGTACGGGATAGTGTTAGCGTACGGGTTAGGAATAGGGGACATGTTAGGGTAAGGTTTCGGGTAAGGGCTAGGGTTAGGGGATGGGGACGGGACGGTTTAGGGTACAGGTTAGGGTATGACAACGGTTTAGGGTGAGCGCACGTATTAGGGTACGGGTTAGTGTTAGCGTACAGATTAGGATTAGGGGACGGGTTAGCGTAAGGCTTTGGGTAAGGGTTAGGGTGAGGGTTAGGGTTAGGGTTAGGGGACGGGGACAGTTTAGGGTACAGGTTAGGGTAAGATAACGGTTTAGGGTGAGCGTACGTGTTAGGGTACGGGTTAGTGTTAGCGTACGGGTTAGGATTAGATGACGGGTTAGGGTAAGGCTTCGGGTAAGGGTTAGGGTTAGGGTTAAGGTTAGGGTTAGGGGACGGGGATGGGGATGTATTAGGGTACAGTTTAGGGTACGACAACTGTTTAAGGTGAGTGTACGTGTTACGGTACGGGTTAGTGTTAGCGTACGGGTTCGGATTAGAGGACGAGTTAGGGTAATGCTTCAGGTAAGGGCTAGGGTTAGGGTTAGGGTTAGGGTTAGGGGACGGGGACGGTTTAGTGTACAGGTTAGCGTACGACCACAGTTTAGTGTGCGCGTACGTGTTAGGGTAAGGGTTAGTTTTAGCCTACGGCTTAGGATTAGGGGACGAGTTAGGGCAAGGTTTCGGGTAAGTGTTAGGGTTAGGGTTAGGGTTAGGTGACGGAGACGGTTTAGGGTACAGGTTAGGCTACGACAACGGTTTAGGGTGAGCGTACGTGTTAGGGTACGGGTTAGTGTTAGCGTATGGGTTAGGATTAGGGGACGGGTTAGTGTAAGGCTTTGGGTAAGGTTTAGGGTTAGGGTTAGGGTTAGGGTTATGGTTAGGGGACCGGGACGGTTTAGGGTACAGGTTAGGGTACGGCAAAGTTTTAGGGTGAGCGTACATATTAGGGTACGTGTTAGTGTTAGCGTACGGGTTAGGATTAGGGGACGGGTTGGGGTAAGGCTACGGGTAAGGTTTAGGATTAGGGTTAGGTGACGGGAACGGGGACGGATTAGGGTACACGTTAGGGTACGACAACGGTTTAGCGTGAGCGTACGTGTTAGGGTACGGGTTAGAGTTAGCGTACAGTTTAAGATTAGGGGACGGTTTAGGGTAGGGCTTCGGGTAAGGGTTAAGTTTAGGGTTAGGGTTACGGTTAGGGTTAGGGGACGGGGACGGTTTAGGGTACAGGTTAGGGTACGAAAACGGTTTAGGGTGAGCGTACGTGTTAGGGTATGGGTTAGTGTTAGCGTACGGGTTAGGATTAGGGGACGGGTTAGGGTAAGGCTTCGGGTAAGGTTTAGGGTTAGGGTTACGTTTAGGCTTAGGGTTAGGGGACGGGGATGATTTAGGGTACAGGTTAGGTTACGACAACGGTTTCGGGTGAGCGTACGTGGTAGGGTACGGGTTAGTGTTAGCGTACGGGTTATGATTAGGGGACGTGTTAGGGTAAGGCTTCGGGTAAGGGTTAAGTTTACGGTTAGGTTTAGGGTTAGGGGACGGGGACGGGGACGGTTTAGGGTTCAGGTTAGGGTACAACAACGATTTAGGGTGAGTGTACGTGTTAGGGTATGGTTTAGTGTTAGCGTACGGGTTAGGATTAGGGGAGGGGTTAGTGTAAGGCTTTGGGTAAGGGTTAGGGTTAGGGTTAAGCTTAGGGGATGGGGACGGGGAGAGTTTAGGGTACAGGTTAGGGTACGACAACGGTTTATGGTGAGCGTACGTGTTTGGGTACTTGTTAGTGTTAGCGTACGTGTTAGGATTAGGGGACCGTTTAGGGTAAGGCTTTGGGTAAGGGTTTGGGTTAGGGTTAGGGTTAGGTTTAGGGGACGGGGACGGTTTAGGGTACAGGTTAGGGTACAACAACCGTTTAGGTTGAGCATACGTGTTAGGGTACGGGTTAGTGTTAGCGTACGGGTTAGGATTAGGGGAAGTGTTAGGGTAAGGCTTCGGGTAAGGGTTAGGGTTAGGGTTAGGGTTAGGTTTAGTGGACGGGGACCTTTTAGGGTACAGGTTAGTGTACGAAAACGGTTTAGGGTGAGTGTGCGTTTTAGGGTACGGGTTAGTGTTAGCCTACAGGTTATGATTAGGGTACGGGTTAGGATAAGGCTTCGGGTAAGGGTTAGGGTTAGGGTTAGGGGACGGGGACGGGGACGGTTTAGGGTACAGGTTAGGGTACGACAACGGTTTAGTGTGAGCGTACGTGTTAGGTTACGATTTAATATTTGCGTACGGGTTAGGATTAGGGGACGGGTTTTGTTAAGGCTTCGGGAAAGGATTAGGGTTAGGGTTAGGGTTAGGGTTAGGGTTAGGGTTAAGGGACGGGGAAGGTTTAGGGTACAGTTTAGGGTACGACAATGGTTCAGGGTGACCGTACGTTTTAGGGTATGTGTTATTGTTAGCGTACGGGTTAGGATTAGGGGACGGGTTAGGGTAAGGCTTCGGGTAAGGGTTAGATTTAGGGTTAGGGTTAGGGTTAGGTTTAGGGGAGGGACACGGTTTAGGGTACAGGTTAGAGTACGACAACGGTTTAGGGTGAGCGTACGTGTTAGGCTACGTGTTAGTGTCAGCGTACGGTTTAGGATTAGAGGACGGTTTAGTGTAAGGCTTCGGGTAAGGTTTAGGGTTAGGGTTAGGGTTAGGGTTAGGGTTAGGCCACGGGGACGGTTTAGGGTACAGGTTAGGGTACGACAACGGTTTAGGTTGAGCGTATGTTTTAGGGCACGGGTTAGTGTTAGTGTACGGGTTAGGATTAGGGGATGTGTTAGGGTAAGGCTTTGGGTAAGGGATAGGATTAGGGTGAGGTTAGGGTTAGGTTTAGGGGACGGGGACAGTTTAGGGTACATGTTAGGGTACGACAACAGTTCAGGGTGAGCGTACGTGTTAGGGCACGGGTTAGTGTGAGCGTACGGTTTAGGATTAGGGGACGGTTAGGGTAAGGCTTCGGGGAATGGTTAGGGTTAAGGTTAGGGTTAGGTTTAGGGGATGGGGACGGGGACGGTTTAGGGGACAGGTTAGGGTAGGACAATGGTTTAGGGTGAGCGTACGTGTTAAGGTACGGGTTAGTGTTAGCATACGGGTTAGGATTAGGGGACGTGTTAGGGTAAGGCTTCGGGTAAGTGCTACGGTTAGGGTTAGGGTTAGGGTTAGGGGACGGGGACAGGGACGGTTTAGGGTACAGGTTACGGTACGACAACGCTTTAGGGTGAGCGTATGTGTTAGGGCACGGGTTAGTGTTAGCGTACGGGTTAGGATTAGGGTACGGGTTAGTGTAAGGCTTCAGGTAAGAGTTAGGGTTAGGGTTAGGGTTAGGGGACGGGGAATGTTTAGGGTACAGGTTAGGGTATGACAGTAGTTTAGGGTGAGCGTACGTGTTAGGGTACGGGTTAGTGTTAGCGTACGGGTTAGGAGTAGGGGACAGGTTAGGTTAAGTATTCGGGTAAGGGTTAGTGTTAGGGTTCGGGTTAGGGTTAGGGGATGGGGACGGTTTAAGGTACAGGTTAGGGTACGTCCACGGTTTAGGGTGAGCGTACGTGTTAGGGTACTGTTTAGTGTTAGCGTACGGGTTAGTATTAGGGGACGGGTTAGGTTAAGGTTTCGGGTAAGGGTTAGTTTCAGGGTTAGGGGGCGGGGATGGTTTAGGGTACAGGTAATGGTACAGCTACGGTTTAGGGTGAGCGTACGTGTTAGGGTACGGGTTAGTGTTAGCGTACGGGTTAGCATTAGGGGACGGGTTAGGGTAAGGCTTCGGGTAAGGGTTAGGGTTAGGGTTAGGGTTAGGGTTATGGGAGGGGGACGGTTTAGGGTACAGGTTAGGGTAGGACAATGGTTTAGGTTCAGCGTACATGTTAGGGCACAGTTTACTGTTAGCGTACGGGTTAGGATTAGAGGACGGGTTATGGTAAGGCTTCGGGTAAGGGTTAGGTTTAGGTTTAGGGTTAGGGTTAGGGTTAGGGGACTGGGAGGGTTTAGGGTACATGTTAGGGTACGACAACGGTTTAGGGTGAGCGTGCGTGTTAGTGTACGGGTTAGTGTTAGCGTACGGGTTAGGATTTGGGGACGGGTTAGGGTAAGGCGTCGGGTAAGGGTTAGGGTTAGGATTAAGGATAGGGTTAAGGGTCGGGGACAGGGACGGTTTAGGGTACAGGTTAGGGTACGACAACAGTTTAGGGTGAGCGTACATGTTAGGGTACGGGTTAGTGTTAGCGTACGGGTTAGGATTATGGGACGGGTTAGGGTAAGGCGTCGGGTAAGGGTTAGGGTTAGGGTTAGTGTTAGGGTTAATGGTCAGGTACAGGGACGGTTTAGGGTACAGTTTTGGGTACGACAACAGTTTAGGGTGAGCGTACATGTTAGGGTACGGGTTAGTGTTAGCGTACGGGTTAGGATTATGGGACGGGTTAGGGTAAGGCTTTGGGTAAGCTTTAGGTTTAGGATAAGGGTTAGGGTTAGGGTTAGGGTAGAGGGACGGTTTAGGGTACAGGTTAGGGTACGACAACGGTTTAGGGTGAGCGTACGTGTTAGGCCAAGGGTTAGTGTTAGCGTACGAGTTAGGATTAGGGGACAGGTTAGGGTAAGGCTCCGGGTAAGGGTTAGGGTTAGTGTTAGGGTTAGGGTTAGGGTTAGGGGACGGAGACGGTTTAGGTTACAGGTTAGTGTACGACAACGTTTTAAGGTGAGCATACGTGTAAGGGTACGGGATAGTGTTAGCGTACGGGTTAGGAATAGGGGACATGTTAGGGTAAGGTTTCGGGTAAGGGCTAGGGTTAGGGGACGGGGACGGGACGGTTTAGGGTACAGGTTACTGTACAAGAATGGTTTAGGTTGAGCATACGGGTTAGGTTACGGGTTAGTGTTAGCGTACGGTTTAGGATTAGGGGACGGGTTAGGGTAAGGCTTTGTGTAAGGGTTAGGTTTAGGGTTAGGGGACGGGGACGATTTAGGGTACAGCTTAGTGTACGACAAAGTTTTAGGGTGAGCGTATGTGTTAGGATACAGGTTAGTGTTAGCATACGGGTTAGAATTAGGGGACGAGTTAGGGTAAGGCTTCGGGTAAGGATTAGGGTTAGGGTTAGGGGACAGGGACGATTTAGGGTAAGGTTAATGTACGACAACGGTTTAGGGTGAGTGTACGTGTTAGGGCACGGGTTAGTGTTAGCGTAGCGTTTAGGAGTATGGGATGGGTTAGTGTAAGGCTTCGGGCAAGGGTTAGGGTTTGGGTTACTGTTAGGGTTAGGGTACGGGGACAGGAGCAGTTTAGGGTACAGGTTAGGGTACGACAACGCTTTAGGGTGAGCGTACGTATTAGGGCACGGATTAGTGTTAGCGTACGGTTAGGATTAGGGGACGGGTTAGGGTAAGGCTTCGGGTAAGGTTTAGGGTTATGGTTAGGGTTCGGGTTAGTGTTAGGTAATGGGGACGGTTTAGGGTACAGCTTAGTGTACGACAAATGTTTCGGGTGAGCGTACGTGTTACGGCACGGGTTAGTGTTAGCGTGCGGGTTAGGTTTAGGGGACCGGTTAGGGTAAGGCTTCGGGTAAGGTTTAAGGTTAGGGTTAGGGTTAGGGGACAGGGACGATTTAGGGTACAGGTTAGGGTACGACAAGGTTTTAGGGTGAGCGTACGTGTTAGGGTACGGGTTAGTGTTAGCGTACAGGTTAGGATTATGGGACGGGTTAGGGTAAGGCTTCCGGTAAGGGTTAGGGTTAGGGTTAGGGTTAGGCGACGGGGACGGTTTAGGGTACAGGTTAGGGTACGTCAACTGTTTAGGGTGAGCGTACGTGTTAGGGTACGGGTTAGTGTTAGCGTACTGGTTAGTATTAGGGGATGGGTTAGGGTAAGGCTTCGGGTAAGGGTTAGGGTTAGGGTTAGGGTTACGGTTAGGGTTAAGGGACGGGGACGGTTTAGGGTACAGGTTAGTGTACGACAAATGTTTAGTGTGAGCGTACGTGATAGGGTATGGGTTAATGTTAGCGTACGTGATAGGATCAGGGGACGGGTTAGGGTAAGGCTTCGGGTAAGGGTTATGGTTAGGGTTAGGGTTAGGGAACGGGGACGGTTTAGGGTACAGGTTAGGGTACGACAACGGTTTAGAGTGAGCATACGTGTTAGGGTACGGGTTAGTGTTTGCGTACGGGTTAGGATTAGGGCACGGGTTAGGGTAAGGCTTGGTGTAAGGGTTAGGGTTAGGGTTAGGGTTAGGGTTAGGGGAGGGGGACGGTTTAGGGTACAGGTTAGGGTAGGACAATGGTTTAGGTTCAGCGTACACGTTAGGGCACAGTTTACTGTTAGCGTACGGGTTAGGATTAGAGGACGGGTTATGGTAAGGCTTCGGATAAGGGTTAGGTTTAGGTTTAGGGTTAGGGTTAGGGTTAGGGGACGGGGACGGTTTAGGGTACATGTTAGGGTACGACAACGGTTTAGGGTGAGCGTGCGTGTTAGGGTACGGGTTAGTGTTAGCGTACGGTTTAGGATTTGGGGACGGGTTAGTGTAAGGCGTCAGGTAAGGGTTAGGGTTAGGGTTAGGGTTAGGGTTAAGGGTCGGGGACAGGGACGGTTTAGGCTACAGGTTAGGGTACGACAACTGTTTAGGGTGAGCGTACATGTTAGGGTACGGGTTAGTGTTAGCGTACGGGTTAGGATTATGGGACGGGTTAGGGTAAGGCGTCGGGTAAGGGTTAGGGTTAGGGTTAGGGTTAGGGTTAATGGTCAGGGACAGGGACGGTTTAGGGTACAGTTTAGGGTTCGAAATCCGTTGAGGGTGAGCGTACATGTTAGGGTACGGGTTAGTGTTAGCGTACGGGTTAGGATTATGGGACGGGTTAGGGTAAGGCTTCGGGTAAGCTTTAGGGTTAGGATAAGGGTTAGGGTTAGGGTTAGGGTAGAGGGACTGTTTAGGGTACAGGTTAGTGTACGACAACGGTTTAGGGTGAGCGTACGTGTTAGGGCAAGGGTTAGTGTTAGCGTACGGGTTAGGATTAGGGGACAGGTTAGGGTAAGGCTCCAGGTAAAGTTTAGGGTTAGTGTTAGGGTTAGGGTTATGGTTAGGGTTAGGGTTAATGGTCAGGGACAGGGACGGTTTAGGGTACAGTTTAGGGTACGACAACCGTTTAGGGTGAGCGTACATGTTAGGGTACGGGTTAGTGTTAGCGTACGGGTTAGGATTATGGGACGGGTTAGGGTAAGGCTTCGGGTAAGCTTTAGGGTTAGGATAAGGGTTAGGGTTAGGGTTAGGGTAGAGGGACGGTTTAGGGTACAGGTTAGGGTACGACAACGGTTTAGGGTGAGCGTACGTGTTAGGGCAAGGGTTAGTGTTAGCGTACGGGTTAGGATTAGGGGACAGGTTAGGGTAAGGCTCCGGGTAAAGGTTAGGGTTAGTTTTAGGGTTAGGGTTAGGGTTAGGGGACGGAGACGGTTTAGGTTACAGGTTAGTGTACGACAACATTTTAAGGTGAGCGTACGTGTAAGGGTACGGGATAGTGTTAGCGTACGGGTTAGGAATAGGGGACATGTTAGGGTAAGGTTTCGGGTAAGGGCTAGGGTTAGGGGACAGGGACGGGACGGTTTAGGGTACAGGTTAGGGTATGACAACGGTTTAGGGTGAGCGCACGTATTAGGGTACGGGTTAGTGTTAGCGTACAGATTAGGATTATGGGACGGGTTAGCGTAAGGCTTTGGGTAAGGGTTAGGGTGAGGGTTAGGGTTAGGGTTAGGGGACGGGGACAGTTTAGGGTACAGGTTAGGGTAAGGTAACGGTTTAGGGTGAGCGTACGTGTTAGGGTACGGGTTAGTGTTAGTGTACGGGTTGGGATTAGATGACGGGTTAGGGTAAGGCTTCGGGTAAGGGTTAGGGTTAGGGTTAAGGTTAGGGTTAGGGGACGGGGACGGGGATGTATTAGGGTACAGTTTAGGGTACGACAACTGTTTAAGGTGAGTGTACGTGTTACGGTACGGGTTAGTGTTAGCGTACGGGTTCGGATTAGAGGACGAGTTAGGGTAATGCTTCAGGTAAGGGCTAGGGTTAGGGTTAGGGTTAGGGTTAGGGGACGGGGACGGTTTAGTGTACAGGTTAGCGTACGACCACAGTTTAGTGTGCGCGTACGTGTTAGGGTAAGGGTTAGTTTTAGCCTACGGCTTAGGATTAGGGGACGAGTTAGGGCAAGGTTTCGGGTAAGTGTTAGGGTTAGGGTTAGGTGACGGAGACGGTTTAGGGTACAGGTTAGGCTACGACAACGGTTTAGGGTGAGCGTACGTGTTGGGGTACGGGTTAGTGTTAGCGTATGGGTTAGGATTAGGGGACGGGTTAGTGTAAGGCTTTGGGTAAGGTTTAGGGTTAGGGTTAGGGTTAGGGTTATGGTTAGGGGACCGGGACGGTTTAGGGTACAGGTTAGGGTATGGCAAAGTTTTAGGGTGAGCGTACATATTAGGGTACGTGTTAGTGTTAGCGTACGGGTTAGGATTAGGGGACGGGTTGGGTTAAGGCTACGGGTAAGGTTTAGGATTAGGGTTAGGTGACGGGAACGGGGACGGATTAGGGTACACGTTAGGGTACGACAACGGTTTAGCGTGAGCGTACGTGTTAGGGTACGGGTTAGAGTTAGCGTACAGTTTAAGATTAGGGGACGGTTTAGGGTAGGGCTTCGGGTAAGGGTTAAGTTTAGGGTTAGGGTTAGGGTTAGGGTTAGGGGACGGGGACGGTTTAGGGTACAGTTTAGGGTACGAAATCGGTTTAGGGTGAGCGTACGTGTTAGGGTATGGGTTAGTGTTAGCGTACGGGTTAGGATTAGGGGACGGGTTAGGGTAAGGCTTCGGGTAAGGTTTAGGGTTAGGGTTACGTTTAGGCTTAGGGTTAGGGGACGGGGATGATTTAGGGTACAGGTTAGGTTACGACAACGGTTTCGGGTGAGCGTACGTGGTAGGGTACGGGTTAGTGTTAGCGTACGGGTTATGATTAGGGGACGTGTTAGGGTAAGGCTTCGGGTAAGGGTTAAGTTTACGGTTAGGTTTAGGGTTAGGGGACGGGGACGGGGACGGTTTAGGGTTCAGGTTAGGGTACAACAACGATTTAGGGTGAGTGTACGTGTTAGGGTATGGTTTAGTGTTAGCGTACGGGTTAGGATTAGGGGAGGGGTTAGTGTAAGGCTTTGGGTAAGGGTTAGGGTTAGGGTTAAGCTTAGGGGATGGGGACGGGGAGAGTTTAGGGTACAGGTTAGGGTACGACAACGGTTTATGGTGAGCGTACGTGTTTGGGAACTTGTTAGTGTTAGCGTACGGGTTAGGATTAGGGGACCGTTTAGGGTAAGGCTTTGGGTAAGGGTTTGGGTTAGGGTTAGGGTTAGGTTTCGGGGACGGGGACGGTTTAGGGTACAGGTTAAGGTACAACAACCGTTTAGGTTGAGCATACGTGTTAGGGTACGGGTTAGTGTTAGCGTACGGGTTAGGATTAGGGGAAGTGTTAGGGTAAGGCTTCGGGTAAGGGTTAGGGTTAGGGTTAGGGTTAGGTTTAGTGGACGGGGACGGTTTAGGGTACAGGTTAGTGTACGGAAACGGTTTAGGGTGAGTGTGCGTTTTAGGGTACGGGTTAGTGTTAGCCTACAGGTTATGATTAGGGTACGGGTTAGGATAAGGCTTCGGGTAAGGGTTAGGGTTAGGGTTAGGGGACGGGGACGGGGACGGTTTGGGTACAGGTTAGGGTACGACAACGGTTTAGTGTGAGCGTACGTGTTAGGTTACGATTTAATATTTGCGTACGGGTTAGGATTAGGGGACGGGTTATGTTAAGGCTTCGGGAAAGGATTAGGGTTAGGGTTAGGGTTAGGGTTAGGGTTAAGGGACGGGGAAGGTTTAGGGTACAGTTTAGGGTACGACAATGGTTCAGGGTGACCGTACGTTTTAGGGTATGTGTTATTGTTAGCGTACGGGTTAGGATTAGGGGACGGGTTAGGGTAAGGCTTCGGGTAAGGGTTAGATTTAGGGTTAGGGTTAGGGTTAGGTTTAGGGGAGGGACACGGTTTAGGGTACAGGTTAGAGTACGACAACGGTTTAGGGTGAGCGTACGTGTTAGGCTACGTGTTAGTGTCAGTGTACGGTTTAGGATTAGGGGACGGTTTAGTGTAAGGCTTCGGGTAAGGTTTAGGGTTAGGGTTAGGGTTAGGGTTAGGGTTAGGGCACGGGGACGGTTTAGGGTACAGGTTAGGGTACGACAACGGTTTAGGTTGAGTGTATGTTTTAGGGCACGGGTTAGTGTTAGTGTACGGGTTAGGATTAGGGGACGGGTTAGGGTAAGGCTTTGGGTAAGGGTTAGGATAAGGGTGAGGTTAGGGTTAGGTTTAGGGGACGGGGACGGTTTAGGGTACAGGTTAGGGTACGACCACAGTTTAGTGTGCGCGTACGTGTTAGGGTAAGGGTTAGTTTTAGCCTACGGCTTAGGATTAGGGGACGAGTTAGGGCAAGGTTTCGGGTAAGTGTTAGGGTTAGGGTTAGGTGACGGAGACGGTTTAGGGTACAGGTTAGGCTACGACAACGGTTTAGGGTGAGCGTACGTGTTAGGGTACGGGTTAGTGTTAGCGTATGGGTTAGGATTAGGGGACGGGTTAGTGTAAGGCTTTGGGTAAGGTTTAGGGTTAGGGTTAGGGTTAGGGTTATGGTTAGGGGACCGGGACGGTTTAGGGTACAGGTTAGGGTACGGCAAAGTTTTAGGGTGAGCGTACATATTAGGGTACGTGTTAGTGTTAGCGTACGGGTTAGGATTAGGGGACGGGTTGGGTTAAGGCTACGGGTAAGGTTTAGGATTAGGGTTAGGTGACGGGAACGGGGACGGATTAGGGTACACGTTAGGGTACGACAACGGTTTAGTGTGAGCGTACGTGTTAGGGTACGGGTTAGAGTTAGCGTACAGTTTAAGATTAGGGGACGGTTTAGGGTAGGGCTTCGGGTAAGGGTTAAGTTTAGGGTTAGGGTTAGGGTTAGGGTTAGGGGACGGGGACGGTTTAGGGTACAGTTTAGGGTACGAAAACGGTTTAGGGTGAGCGTACGTGTTAGGGTATGGGTTAGTGTTAGCGTACGGGTTAGGATTAGGGGACGGGTTAGGGTAAGGCTTCGGGTAAGTTTTAGGGTTAGGGTTACGTTTAGGCTTAGGGTTAGGGGACGGGGATGATTTAGGGTACAGGTTAGGTTACGACAACGGTTTCGGGTGAGCGTACGTGGTAGGGTACGGGTTAGTGTTAGCGTACGGGTTATGATTAGGGGACGTGTTAGGGTAAGGCTTCGGGTAAGGGTTAAGTTTACGGTTAGGTTTAGGGTTAGGGGACGGGGACGGGGACGGTTTAGGGTTCAGGTTAGGGTACAACAACGATTTAGGGTGAGTGTACGTGTTAGGGTATGGTTTAGTGTTAGCGTACGGGTTAGGATTAGGGGAGGGGTTAGTGTAAGGCTTTGGGTAAGGGTTAGGGTTAGGGTTAAGCTTAGGGGATGGGGACGGGGAGAGTTTAGGGTACAGGTTAGGGTACGACAACGGTTTATGGTGAGCGTACGTGTTTGGGAACTTGTTAGTGTTAGCGTACGGGTTAGGATTAGGGGACCGTTTAGGGTAAGGCTTTGGGTAAGGGTTTGGGTTAGGGTTAGGGTTAGGTTTCGGGGACGGGGACGGTTTAGGGTACAGGTTAAGGTACAACAACCGTTTAGGTTGAGCATACGTGTTAGGGTACGGGTTAGTGTTAGCGTACGGGTTAGGATTAGGGGAAGTGTTAGGGTAAGGCTTCGTGTAAGGGTTAGGGTTAGGGTTAGGGTTAGGTTTAGTGGACGGGGACGGTTTAGGGTACAGGTTAGTGTACGGAAACGGTTTAGGGTGAGTGTGCGTTTTAGGGTACGGGTTAGTGTTAGCCTACAGGTTATGATTAGGGTACGGGTTAGGATAAGGCTTCGGGTAAGGGTTAGGGTTAGGGTTAGGGGACGGGGACGGGGACGGTTTGGGTACAGGTTAGGGTACGACAACGGTTTAGTGTGAGCGTACGTGTTAGGTTACGATTTAATATTTGCGTACGGGTTAGGATTAGGGGACGGGTTATGTTAAGGCTTCGGGAAAGGATTAGGGTTAGGGTTAGGGTTAGGGTTAGGGTTAAGGGACGGGGAAGGTTTAGGGTACAGTTTAGGGTACGACAATGGTTCAGGGTGACCGTACGTTTTAGGGTATGTGTTATTGTTAGCGTACGGGTTAGGATTAGGGGACGGGTTAGGGTAAGGCTTCGGGTAAGGGTTAGATTTAGGGTTAGGGTTAGGGTTAGGTTTAGGGGAGGGACACGGTTTAGGGTACAGGTTAGAGTACGACAACGGTTTAGGGTGAGCGTACGTGTTAGGCTACGTGTTAGTGTCAGTGTACGGTTTAGGATTAGGGGACGGTTTAGTGTAAGGCTTCGGGTAAGGTTTAGGGTTAGGGTTAGGGTTAGGGTTAGGGTTAGGGCACGGGGACGGTTTAGGGTACAGGTTAGGGTACGACAACGGTTTAGGTTGAGTGTATGTTTTAGGGCACGGGTTAGTGTTAGTGTACGGGTTAGGATTAGGGGACGGGTTAGGGTAAGGCTTTGGGTAAGGGTTAGGATAAGGGTGAGGTTAGGGTTAGGTTTAGGGGACGGGGACGGTTTAGGGTACAGGTTAGGGTACGACAACAGTTCAGGGTGAGCGTACGTGTTAGGGCACGGGTTAGTGTGAGCGTACGGTTTAGGATTAGGGGACGGTTAGGGTAAGGCTTTGGGGAATGGTTAGGGTTAGGGTTAGGGTTAGGTTTAGGGGACGGGGACGGGGACGGTTTAGGGTACAGGTTAGGGTAGGACAATGGTTTAGGGTGAGCGTACGTGTTAGGGTACGGGTTAGTGTTAGCATACGGGTTAGGATTAGGGGACGTGTTAGGGTAAGGCTTCGGGTAAGTGTTACGGTTAGGGTTAGGGTTAGGGTTAGGGGACTGGGACGGGGACGGTTTAGGGTACAGGTTAGGGTACGACAACGCTTTAGGGTGAGCGTATGTGTTAGGGCACGGGTTAGTGTTAGCGTACGGTTTAGGATTAGGGGACGGGTTAGGGTAAGGCTTCGGGTAAGGGTTAGGGTTAGGGTTAGGGGACGGTGTAGGGTACAGGTTAGAGTACGACAACCTTTTAGGGTGAGCGTACGTCTCAGGGTACGGTTTAGTGATAGCGTACGGGTTAGGATTAGGGTATGGGTTAGTGTAAGGCTTCAGGTAAGAGTTAGGGTTAGGGTTAGGGTTAGGGAACGGGGACTGTTTAGGGTACAGGTTAGGGTATGACAGTGGTTTAGGGTGAGCGTACGTGTTAGGGTACGGGTTAGTGTTAGCGTACGGGTTAGGAGTAGGGGACAGGTTAGGTTAAGTATTCGGGTAAGGGTTAGTGTTAGGGTTCGGGTTAGGGTTAGGGGATGGGGACGGTTTAAGGTACAGGTTAGGGTACGTCCACGGTTTAGGGTGAGCGTACGTGTTAGGGTACTGTTTAGTGTTAGCGTACGGGTTAGGATTAGGGGACGGGTTAGGTTAAGGCTTCCGGTAAGGGTTAGGGTTAGGGTTAGGGGACGGGGATGGTTTAGGGTACAGGTAAGGGTACAACTACGGTTTAGGGTGAGCGTACGTGTTGGGGTACAGGTTAGTGTTAGCGTACGGGTTAGCATTAGGGGACGGGTTAGGGTAAGGCTTCGGGTAAGGGTTAGGGTTAGGGGACGGGGACGGGGACGGGGACGGTTTAGGGTATAGGTTAGGGTACGACAATGGTTTAGGGTGAGAGTACGTGTTAGGGTACGGTTTAGTGTTAGCATACGGGTTAGGATTAGGGGACCGATTAGTGTAAGGCATGGGTAAGGGTTAGGGTTAGGGTTTGGGTTAGGGTTAGGGTTAAGGGACGGGGACGGGGATGGGGACGGATTAGGGTTCAGTTTAGTGTACGACAATGTTTTAGGGTGAGCGTCTGTGTTAGGGTACGTGTTAGTGTCAGCGTACGGTTTAGGATTAGGGGACAGGTTAGGGTAAGGCTTCACGTAAGGGTTAGGTTTAGGGTTAGGTTAGGGGACGGGGACGGTTTAGGGTATAGGTTAGGGTACGACAATGGTTAAGGGTGAGCGTACATGTTAGGGTACTGGTTAGTGTTAGCGTACGGGTTAGGGTTATGGGACCGGTTAGTGTAAGGCTTCGGGTAAAAGCTAGGGTTAGGGTTAGGGTTAGGGTTAGGGTTAGGGGACGAGGACGATTTAGGGAATAGGTTAGGGTACGAGAACGGTTTAGGGTGAGCGTACATGTTAGGATAAGGGTTAGTGTTAGCGTACGGGTTAGGATTGGGGGACGGGTTAGGGTAAGGCTTTGCGTAATGGTTAGGGTTAGGGTTAGGGTTAGGGTTAGGGGACAGGGACAGTTTAGTGTACAGGTTAGTGTACGACAACGGTTTAGGGTGAGCGTACGTGTTAGGGCATGGGTTAGTGTTAGCGTACGATTTAGGTTTAGTTGACGTGTTAGGGTAAGGCTTTGGGTAAGTGTTAGGGTTAGGGTTAGGGTTAGGGTTAGGGGACTGGGACGGCTTAGGTTACAAGTTAGGGTACGACAACAGTTTACGGTGAGCGTACGTGTTAGTGTACGGGTTAGTGTTAGCGTACGGGTTAGGATTAGGGGACGGGTTAGGGTAAGGCTTCGGGTAAGGGTTAGTGTTAGGGTTAGGGTTATGGTTAGGGGTAGGGGACAGGGACGGTTTAGGGTACAGGTTAGTGTACGACAACGGTTTAGGGTGAGCGTACGTGTTAGGTTACGGTTTAGTTTTAATGTATGGGTTAGGATTAGGGGACGGGTTATGGTAAGGCTTCGGGTAAGCATTAGGGTTTTGGTTAGGGTTAGGGTTAGGGTTAGGGTTAAGGGACGGGGACGGTTTAGGGTACAGTTTAGTGTATGACAACGGTTCAGGGTGACCGTACGTGTTAGGGTACGTGTTAGTGTTCGCGTACGGGTTATGTTTAGGGGACGGGTTAGGGTAAGGCTTCGGGTAAGGGTTAGGGTTAGGTTTAGGTTTAGTGTTAGGTTTAGGGGACGGACACGGTTCAGGGTACAGGTTAGGGTACGACAACGGTTTAGGGTGAGCGTACGTGGTAGGGTATGGGTTAGTGTTAGCGTACGGGTTCGGTTTATGTGATGGGTTAGGGTAAGGCTTCGCGTAAGTGTTAGGGTTAGGGCTAGGTTTAGGGTTAGGGTTAGGGGATGGGGAGGGTTTAGGGTACAGGTAGGGTTAGGCTTAGCGTTATGGTTAGGGGACGGGGACGGGGACGGTTTAGGGTACAGGTTAGGTTACGACAACGACTTAGGGTGATCGTACGTTTTAGGGTACGTGTTAGTGTCAGCGTACAGTTTAGGATTAGGGGACGGGTTAGGGTAAGGCTTCGGGTAAGGGTTAGGGTTAGGGTTAGGGTTAGGGGATGGGGACGGTTTAGGGTACAGGTTAGGGCACGACAAAAGTTTAGGTTGAGCGTACGTTGTAGGGTACGGGTTAGTGTTAGCATACGGGTTCGGATTAGGGGACCGGTTAGGGTAAGGCTTCGGGTAAAAGCTAGGGTTAGGGTTAGGGTTAGGGTTAGGGTTAGGCTTATTAGACGGGGACGGTTTAGGGTACAGGTTAGGGTACGACAACGGTTTAGGGTGAGCGTACGTGTTAGGGTACGGGTTAGTGTTAGCGTATGAGTTAGGATTAAGGGACGGGTTAGGGTAAGGCTTTGGGTAATGGTTAGGGTTAGGGTTAGGTTTAGGGTTAGGGGACAGGGACGGTTTAGTGTACAGGTTAGTATATGTCAACGGTTTAGGGTGAGCATACGTGTTAGGGTACGGCTTAGAGTTAGCGTACGGGTTAGGATTAGAGGACGGGTTAAGGTAAGGCTTCAGGTAAGGGTTAGGTTTAGGGTTAGGGGACGGGGACGGTTTAGGTTACAGGTTAGTGTACGAGAACGGTTTAGGGTGAGCGTACATGTTAGGGTATGGCTTAGAGTTAGCGTACGGGTTAGGATTAGGGGACGGGTTAGGGTTAGGGTTAGGGGACGTGGACGGGGACGGTTTAGGGTGCAGTTTAGGGTACAACAGCGGTTTAGGGTGAGCGTACGTGTTAGGGTACGGGTTAGGGTTAGCGTACGGTTTAGGGTTAGGGGACGGGTTAGGGGAAGGCTTCGGGTAAGGGTTCGGTTTAGGGTTAGTGTTAGTGTTAGGGTTAGGTTACAGGGACGGTTTAGGGTACAGGTTAGGGTAAGACAACGGTTTAGGGTGAGTGTACATGTTAGGACAAGGGTTAGTGTTAGCGTAAGGGTTAGGATTAGGGGACAGGTTAAGGTAA